>NW_015650027.1:1081782-1123596 GCF_001515625.1 Sinocyclocheilus rhinocerous | reverse complement strand
CTTTTGTTAACGCATATACACCCGCTCGCATGCAGAGAGAAGGAGAGAGAGGAAGGTTGAGATCAATGAGCCCAGTGGAATAGCATTCCAATCAATGGCATCCCTCTACACGGGCAAGTTAATTAGCGTTATTGTCAAGACACAACAGCCATCTCTCTCTCTGTCTGTCTTTATCACTCTCATCCTCCTGTTTTCGTCTCATTTGAGCTAAAAAAAAATGTCACTCTCATACTCATGTACTTCAATGTTAACGCTAAACGGCGCATCAAACCCCTCCGTGTCTCTCTGTCTCACAGGGGCTCGGCGGTGTGTGAGCTGGGTGGAGGGATGACGTGTCTTGCGGGGCTCATGGTAAGTCAAAAGTGAATGCAAAAATTACAGACAGTGCTCACACAGACAGACAGTCACAGGCAAATGGGCAATTTGCATCAGCATGGGTAATCTAACATGGGCATATTGTAAGCAACATGAAATCGGCCAGCGCACATTGACATTTCTACCTCAGTGACCATAAACACACGTGGCCCAATGGGCTAACTTCATCAAAAGCGTTTAAACACAGGGGCTTGCATATGCAAACACTTTCTGTCTTGGTCACACACACACACACACACACACACACACATCAGTGACTTAGGCTTTGGCTGTGTATGGTGTATAGTAGTTTGTAGTAGCCTCTCCAGATGGACAGGCTTAACATGTTATCGATTTCGCCTTCACAAGACCAGCCTTCCCATATCTCTCCACTCAATACCCCCGTGTTGTGACATTACGGACCGCCAGTGGATCGCCCTCCTCATCCCCCCACTCGACCTTTTTTTTTTAACTCGCATTCCTCTTCTCAGGTCTGACTTAGTGCTTCTTGATGCTTGTGTTTATTTAAGTCCTTTGCAAGGACAAATAGCTTCTCTCTTCTGTCCTGTGCCCTGGAGTGCTGTGGTTTTGGCAGTGCCATCCATGTTTTTCTTGGGTGACTGGTTGGTTTCCTGCAGGTCTTGATGCCCATATGGCTAGCTGGTGGTGTGGGACTCTTGCCCACAGGGCAAAAAACACTACATCACTCTGTAGAGATGATTCTGCTGTATTGTCTCATTTTGTCAGTGCATGTAACCTTTTTGTTTGACTTGAGCGTTTCAAATTATAGACCCCCAAACTCGATTTCGTCCCTTTTTTTTTTATTTTTTTACTTGCATTCCACCTTTTCTCAGGTCTGACTTGGTGCTTCTTGATGCTTGTGTTTATTTAAGTCCTTTGCAAGGACAAATAGCTTCTCTCTTCTGTCCTGTGCCCTGGAGTGCTGTGGTTTTGGCAGTGCCATCCATGTTTTTCTTGGGTGACTGGTTGGTTTCCTGCAGGTCTTGATGCCCATATGGCTAGCTGGTGGTGCGGGGCCTCGTGACTTGACTCTTGCCCACGGGGCAAAAACACTACATCACTCTGTACAGATGATTGTGCAGTGCATGTACCCCTTTTTGTTTGACTTGAGCATTTCAAATGAAAGACATTAAAAATGTCTGCCAAAAAAAAAAGAAATTATGTTGCAATTTGTTTTACCTGGGAAAATGTATCTAAGATGCTGGTTTTCTCTGTGATGACGTGGAATATTCGCCACATTTTACCATCAAAACATTTGAATGCAGAATTTATTTGATAGAATACAGTTCAGCACTAATATTGCGAGATATTAACACAATTTAAAATAACTGTTTTGTATTTTAATATATTTTAAAGTATAATTTATTCCTATAGTTTTCAGCAGCCATTACTCCAGTCTTCAGTGTCACATGATCCTTTAGAAATCATCCTAATATGCTTAAGAAACATTAAAAAAAACAACTAATAATTAGAAAGTTCAAAATAATTTTTGTAACATTATAAATGTTACTTTACTGTGACTTTTGATTAATTTAATTTATCCTTGCTGAATAAAAGTATTCATTTCTTGAAAGAACAGTACTCTATAGCACATGATAATATTCCTTAAGAATTATCCCACTAAACTGAACTAAACTGCTCCCATTCTCATAAGGACAACAATAATAAAAAGTAAATTAAAAAAAATAATTATTAAAATACAGTTTCATGTCTTTAAGAAATATTGAAATATAACATTAAACATTACATTTTTAAAATGCACTCTGCAGTAGTGTCAAAGAGTTAATTTTGCTTCCTGTGTTTGAGAAATGTCCGAAATTCGAAATCGCATTATTCAAAAGCACAAATATAAAACCTTGCAAGCACTTTTACAAACGCACACACACACTCCCTGCTTCTGCCCACTGCGCCTCTCCAAACAACTGTTACACAGTGCCCCTGATAAAGACGACTACTCGAATGAAAAGACTGTATAAAAAGAGGACAGAAAGAGCTGACAGTGGAGCGGCACAAAGGCAGAAGCTTCGCAATACAAAGTTATATGAAGGGCATCAGGCAGGCCTCGCGAGCCGAGTAAGGAGTGACAGCAGAGCGCGATGGCCCCGCCTGATAAACGCCACACTGCAAATGAAAGGCTCGGCGCTCACCATCATCCCCTGTCACAATGCAATTACCCAACAGAGTGATAGCAAGATAGAGGGCTCCCAGCCACCGGGAATGATAAAAGTATTGACTGATTTGATTGAATGATTAAAATAATGCAGACGTAAAATGAAAAAAAAAAAACGGCTGAGACAGACAGCAATGAATGAGAGGGAGCAGGGGAGAAAGAGCGAGGGGTGGTCATTTTGGAGTAGGGCTTTAAAAATCAGCGCTCTTCAGATATGACTGCTTGCAAACAGTGTGCTGAGGATGTCTTGCTTTTGTTTTATTTATGTATTTATTTATTTGTTTATTATTTTTTCTCCTTTCCTGCAGATTGCAGTTTGTGCTGATGTGAAGGAAGTGCTGCTATCTGATGGCAACGAGAAGGCTATTCAAAGTATCCTTGAATTTTGGACTGGTATGTAGCTCTGTTCCAATACCTACGTAGTAAGCTGCCCATTCCCTACACAGGCAGTTGCCTTCTAAGGCAGCGTCTGAACTGAAATGGAACCTCATAAGTGACTGATCTGGAACAACATACATAGGCAGGATCTGTAAATAAAGTGCACAGGAAAAGGCAGCATAATTATGTTGCCTATACATTTTGGAACAGCCTTCACGTTTTAAATTGATACCTAAACAATACTCTCCCTACAGAGGCAGCTCACTTGGTTTTGGAACAGAGCTTGCGTGTTTCTGAACCAATCCAAACATCACTTTGTTCTGTTGGAGTGCTGACAGCTATGTGTTTGGTGTGTATGTTTTCAGACTTCGAGAGCGTAGCACAGAAAAGAAAACCTTGCTGTGTATTTAACCCGTATTTACCTCAGATATTCCTCTCACTTCCACCTCACACACACACACACAGTCAGCCATTCTTAATGTGCACTCTGTCAAAGAATACACACACACACACACACACACTCACACCCCCCTCGACATATCTGAATGTGAGGCAAATCATCCAGCTGACACCCGAAACATACACACACAGTTGTTTTTTTGTTTTTTTATCTGTGTTCCTTTCCTGTACCTGTCCTGTATAGCTCCATATAGAACCTTACATTTTCGAATCTGGTCTGTAAAGCAATTTCTGCTTTCACCATTTAGGTTTGACCTTTGTTTAATTTTTAAAAACTTAACTATATAGCTTTATATATGTATAGTTAAATAGTGTACGGGGTTGGACAAAATAATGTGAACAGAATTATTTGGACAGAATAAGGTGTTTTACCACCATTGATTTTAATACAGCTTTCAGCCTTAGAATAGATTAACACAATGTTTGAACAGTCTCTAGTTGAATGTTCAGTTATCTGTCAATTGCTGTAGATGTTGGAGGAGGGAATCTTTTTCTTACTTTTCTCTCCAAAAATTGCCCACAGTGATTTGACATTAAGTCAGGTGATTGAGATGCAGGGCAGATATTGAAGTTAAAGGGATAGTTCACCTAA
Organism: Sinocyclocheilus rhinocerous; assembly: GCF_001515625.1. Lineage (NCBI taxonomy): Eukaryota > Metazoa > Chordata > Actinopteri > Cypriniformes > Cyprinidae > Sinocyclocheilus > Sinocyclocheilus rhinocerous. The sequence goes on along the minus strand of NW_015650027.1, from coordinate 1,119,622 downwards.
AAATTAAAATTCTGCCATTAATTACAGAATTAGTCACTCATCCTCATGTCGTTCCAAACCAGTAAAACCTTAATTCATTTTCGGAAAAAAATAATTAAGATATTTTTGATGAAATCCGAGAGCTTTCTGACCCTCCATAGACAACAAGGAAACTACCACGGTCAAGGCACAGGAACGTATTAAAGACCCTAGAAAAGAAAAAAAACGTTGAACATAGTCGTTATTTTAGTTTTCTTTGCAGACAAAAAGTATTCTCGTAGCCTCATAAAATTAGGGTTGAACCACTGATGTCACATGGACTATTTTAACAATGTCCTTACTACCTTTCTGGGCCTTGAACATGGTAGTTCTGTTGTTGTCAATGCAAGGTCAGAAAGCTCTCGGATTTCATCAAAAATAATTTGTGTTCTGAAGATGAACGTAGGTCTTACGGGTTTGGAACGACATGAGGGTGAGTAATTAATGACAGAATTTTCATTTTTGGGTGAACTATCCCTTCAATCTGGGTGCTCCAACTGTCCTGGTTTCATGATCTTAACACCATGTTTGTTGCCTTTTAGCATTGGTATCTGTAATTAGAGGTTTATCAGTTGCAGCTCTTTCATGGATGTTGGCTTTATGAAGTTCTCTGTGATTCTGTGATGGTCTTTTATGGAAACAAGATCTTCAAGGTGAATATTGAGATTTGCTGTCACTTTTGCAACAGTTTTTCTGTGTTGTTTGGACACAATCCTTCTTTGTGTTGATAGTCCCTATCATTAATTTTCGGTTTCGCCCACTATTCTTTTTCGCTGATGAAGTCTTGCCATGCTTTGTGTACGCAGTCACAATGATAGACACTTGCTCTTAAAACACCAAACAATTGGACTCTTAAGGTTACAGAAGCTCCTGCTAAACAGGCCATGATTTGTCATTTTTGGAATATTTTAATTTTTGTACATTTCAATTACTTTTGTGTGAGTACTTGTGTGTTATTGCTGGACAATTAGATGTTACTCCAAGTAGTGTTACTTCCTATACCAAATATGACCGATTAGACGTGTTACTACATGAACACACACACTCTCTGCACACTTCATAAAAAAATCAGTCCAATGAGCCCAAGTGGGAATGAATAAAGTGTATCAGAAAGTGCTGAGTGGATTCATGACTCAGTTCCTGATCTCAGTCTGCATGTTCAAAAGACTGGCTGAGCTCCTATTAAAGCCGTGCATGTGTAATCAAGAGACCCTACTGTTAACTGCTAAATTTCACTTCTCACACACTGATTATGTTCTTTAATAGCTGCTGCTCTCTGGAGCTTTACAAACTCTATTAAGCAGCAGTCCTGAAACTTGGAGACAATATATGCACAGGTGTTACACAGGAAGTCCATTTTTGATCAAAATTGTGTCTCTGGGCGCTGTTAAAAGAGAATGAGAGAGACGCCAGTGCTGACCTCTCCCCCAGTGGTCTTTTCCTGATGGGATTACACTGTAAGCTTTCCACTCTCTCTCCTTAGCAGCGGATCTCACCAGTGTAACGTGCGCACCCAGCCCCCCTCCCCTCTTTCATCGAGGGATTTGCCCTCCATCCCTGTGCTATAGATTGGATTTGCTACGGTTGTTTTCCATGGAGCGAGAAAGAAAGCGGGGCAGAAAAAGCGAGAAATCGTAATTGAATTAGTTTAAAACTGTCGAAGGGTCTATTCATAGATGCGCTGACATCAATCCCGCAGTATAACCACAAAGGGTGGAGGCCCATCTGAGGAGATGGCCGCAGGTTAAAAGCCTCCCTATTGATTACCTATGGTGATGCTTTGCATGAGTTGGTTTTGAGCTCAGTGGTAATCTGAGGATGAGGTGTGGAGAGAGACGGCTGTTACGGAAGCAAACGGACTCTGTGGGTTGACATCATTTGAAAAGGCCTGACATAATAGCGTTCTGTAACATGGTTAAACAAGAAATCAGCTCTGTGTAATAGGCTCTTGATCAGAGGAATCAAGAAAATGGTCTTGCTGTTGTTCAGCAGTGTCTCACCTACATCTCTAAAGTGGCTCATTTTTTTTATAAACTTTTCTGTATTCTGAAGCTTGATTAGCTTTTTGTAGTATTCCTCATTTGTCAGTTACAAACGAACATAAGTAAAATACCAAATTATTTTATATTTAACTGAATATTGCATTCCTTTGAGAAACTTTGCGTTCACTTGCAAAAGCATTGAAAGATAATTTTCTCTCCCACCTCATATTATTCCTGTCACACTATCGGTCTGTCTGTCTGTCTGTCTGTCTATCTATTTAGATTAGTTGGATACAATTGTGAAGAAAAAGAAACCACCAAGTGTCTAACAATACTCAAGTCCTTCAGTATTTAAAAACCATTCCAGGATAGTAGCGTTGGCCAATCAGCATCCAGGACATGACTTGTTGTGATGCCTTCACTATTATTACAAAATATGGGAAAAGTGTAGGTCTGTTCAAACTTGCTTGACATGCTAGTGGATACATCTGTCTTCATGGAGTTAATGTTTAACTGTCCTGCTCTTATTAATTACAAAACAGTGTTGCATTTCTTGACAAAAAGCATCAGATGTGCGCAGTGTAATCGAGAGGAACAGACGAGAAGGGCTCTTCCTGTCTACCAATGTGTCCAGCAGGTAATCACTCATACGCCTCCCAACATCTCTGATAATGAAAGACAGAGCACTAATACTGCTTTTACATTACAGCCATATGAAGTCCATCTCTTATGTCAATACAAATTCAAGTGTTATAATTCGCTGAAGCTTCGCGTAGTCGAGCATGCCATGAAGTATAGAAAAGTGTGTTTGGGTAAAGTGGCATTTACGGCACTTGTGTTCGGGACATAATAGTGTCAATAAGTAGGCAAAAATGAGGTTGCAAGGCTCCGTGTCACTCCCTGAACCCAGTTGGCCCAGTAACGAGGTATCCGCAGCCCGCGGAGCGAGCGCTACGCTCTCTAACGTGCCGAGATGTATCCAGGCAGAGCGATGATGAGACACTCTCCGTGATTGAATGCCCTCATCTAGAAAACTCAAACACACACACTCTCTCACATTTGCCAAAACACAGCTCATCCACTGTGCGCACCATCACGCAAATGCATTATCACCTAAAAAGTAATTTTGGCACTCAGTGATCTAACCACTCTCTCCCCCTCTCGTCTCCTCTCCTCTCTCTTGCTCTGCACACTTCCCCCTCCCTGTGTATTTACACTGGGCTGATGAAGTGAAAGAGTAAACGTATAATTAGCCTGCATTACTTTGATTGTTTTCTTTAGAGATTAGGCTTCCTGTCAGAGCGCGCGGTTTGAGTGGGGTGAAGGTCGCGTGTGATTGGTTGAGGTAGGGGGGGTGGAATCGCTTTCTCAAGTCAGTGAATAAGCAGCGCAGACCCCCGCTGAGAGAGGAGATTGTATTTCCACAAGACGTAATTTTTGTTTACTGACTGTTAATAATGGCTAATTAATAATCAGATTTGCTTGCCTGGAAACCGGCCCTAGCACTTAAGGAAAAGAGAGAAGACGATCGCCGCCAGACAACGGCGCAAATAAAGCGAGTGTCAGGTGTGTGAAATGTCTCTGGACGCAGCATTGTCAGGGATTATGGGAGTGAACGATAAATTGCGCAACAGGGTTGATGACACAGCAGCTATCATCCTGGTTCTGTCCTCTTTTAGGGTGGTGAGATGGGACAATGAGGCCGATGTGTCCGCTCTGGAGGGTCGCTTTGACGTGGTGATGTGCGCTGACTGGTAGGTTGATCCTTTTGTTGAACTGTCACTTCTTCAGAGATCGACCGTCACCCAAAACATGACACCTGTACACAATTGTTGCGCGACACCTCCAAAACAGATTATATGCTATACAATTCTGAGCAAGCGAAGAGATTCTCTACATCTGTCCAAACTGGCCGTTCTTACAGCTATTACAAAATAAATATCATATCTCACACTTTACTAGCATCTCCAGCCACAATATGTCTACACCCTCAATAAAAGTGTGCACCTTGTGTCCCGGTGATGTGGCATTAATATTCCTGCGCCCGTAACACTTATCAGATGGCAGCCATCAGCTCGCGGATGGCACTGCATTATTTCCCCTCCACCAGCTCCGCCAGGCATTTCCATTTTTCAGAAATTGCCTCTTTTTCATGCTTGGCGTCCCAGCAAATGGATGTCTTAGGCAAATTGCAAATAATTATGCCTGTGCAAGGAAAGAAAGAGAGTGAGAGAGAGATTGTGGAGCAATACAAACATTTCAATTAGCCAGGCCCTGAACATGTGGAACCATTGTTTTTTTTTCTCTCTTTTGTGTGTCTGTGTAAATGCGATGTTGTGTGTGTATTACGCTAGTCTTTTACAATCATTCGGATGTCAATTTTACAACTGGTACATTCAGACTTCATTATGTAATGCAAGAAAATTTAATGTTGCTTGAATGCTATGTTGGATAGCTTGGGAAAAAGATGAACAGTTCTCTTTATTTACATGGTCATGTAGTTGTTAAAGGGATAGTTCACCCAAAATTGAAAATTCTGTCATCATTTGCTCACTCAAGGCGCTGCAAACCTGTATGACTTTATTTCTTCTGTATAATTCTCTATATAAAGTGAATGTGCTCCGATGTTGTTTATGAGCCCACTGACTTTCATTATACAGTCAGAAAAAAAGTTGAAACAATCTTCTAAATATCTTATTTCTTTTATTCAGAAGAAAATGTCATACAGGTTTAGAATGATATATGAGGGACAGTAAATTCATTTTGTGATGAACTGCCCCTTTAATACATTTTACAATTTAAATTGTGTTCCAGTAATGTAATGTTTGCCAATATTTTATGCATTTATATTAAATCTACACATTAAATGCACAGAAAATGGCCAATGAATACAGAAGATTATTAGCGAGATGTATTGGTACCGATTGTATTGGATCGTTTATTCATGTCTAATTCTCTGATTCTGATTCCTGCTCTCATTGCATGTTATAATAACCCTAATTAGTACTCTAATTATAGACATTTTCAAATCATACACATTTTCCCTATCAACTTTTTTCTTAACACTATTATAGTTTATTACGTTGTTATTACATTGTTATAAGCCCAGCTCTAAACAGGATGTTCTTTGGCATTGTCTCTATCTAGCACAAAGTGGTGAGGCTGATGGAGGCGGGGTATAATGATACCTGTGTGTTCTCTGGCGATGATCACTAAAGCCTGGTACAGCCTACTATTATTCTAATGTCAGACAAATGGCAGCTAATACGCAGGTAAAATGTGCAGCAGAGGGCCAGCATGAGATTGATTTGTGTGTAGTAAGGAGATACTACGTGTGTGTGTGTGTGTGTCTGTGTATGAAGAGAGAGAGAGTGGAAGAAGGTACGTGACTATGAATCATGCCGCGTTGGCTGTCCCCCCGTTGCTTGCACTGGTAACTCATCTGTAATTGCCGTCTTCAGGAGAGTGATCGCTCGGCGATTAACGAACATAGCCATGCTGACGATCACCTGCGAAAAGGTCAACAGCCACACTTCTGCTCCGATTAATTATAGTCTTTCAGACAATCGTCAAGAAAGGCAGGATGTAATGCAGCGGCGCTCTGGCTAGGAGAAGAGAGAGATAGAGATAGAGAAGCAGTCTCAGCTATGATAGCAAAAGGTTCTTCCAAAAGAACCCTCTCCCCTCTGTTTCACCTCGTCTTTGTCTTCACAAGACAATGCTATTCTTGTCTGAAAACTATGTTTTGTAGCTACGCTAAGAGTTGACAAAAGCATTAAATTAGCACTCAAGGCCCACAGCTCTTTACTTGACTTGTGAAGCTTTGTTTAAAGCGATATTTCCTCACTGCTGAGAAGGTAAAAGACTGATATGCTTTGAAGTTTTAATGTGTCTCTTTCACATGGGCCTGTTTAATATTGCATATGTAATTTATTAGGGGTGCAACGGATCGTAGATGATCTGTGATCCGTACGGATCAGGCTGCACGGTTCGGCATGCATGTGATTCGCAGATTATCATTTGCACATGTTTTGTCTTGCCAGTTTACACATTCAAGAAATTTTAACTTGCGCACTGTTTTCTGTGCGCTCAGCCGCTGCCGCACACACCAGAAGCGCGCACACGCAGAGAGAGAGACACCGCGTGAACAGCGAATTGATTCCTCTTTCACATACACACAAAGTTATGTTAAAATACCTGTTTTGGCAAGTATTCTAGTAAACACAGTCGGTTATGTCTTAAAGGGGTCATATGATGCGATTTCAATTTTTCCTTTCTCTTTGGAGTGTTACAAGCTCTTGGTGCATAAAGAAGATCTGTAAAGTTGCAAACACTAAAGTCTCAAAACCAAAGAGATATTCTTTATAAAAGTTAAGAGTTAACCACACCCTCCTAAAACGGCTCGTTCTAACACTGTCGTCTTCATCTCCACAGCCGATGCAATCCGACGGGACTCGGGCAGAAATCATGTTCATGGATGAGCTAATGATTTATTAACCTAGTAGAATGAAGCAGGGTGAGGCTGAAAGCCGTCGAAGCGAAACGAGGCGCTGAACGAGCGTGACAAAACCGGAAATCGAGGGGTTATGACGTCATTGGCAGGCGACAGAATGACACGGTCCGTGTCACTAGTTAAAATTGCTTATTTCTCTGGATTTAAACATTCTTCGAAACATTTGGGATAATGTAAGTACACAAGTCAGCAAAATATATAACACTGTTCTAGGGGTTTTTGGATATTTTAATAAAAAAATCTTACATATTGTGCCTTTAAAGTAAGCTTTTTTTGCTGATCCGATCCGTGACTCAAAATCCGTAACATGATCCGAACCATGAGTTTTGTGATATGTTGCACCACTATAATTTATTGCTGGTCTGTGTGCTCTTGTTTTGCAGTCTTTTAGTTTGTAGTTATGTCTTGTTCCTGTTTCCTGTTCCTCCTATCATTATTCCCTGATTGTCTGCATCTGTGTGCTTAGCTGTGTTTGGAAATATACTGTCTAAATAGGTACTACATTTAATGAGGAACTTTGCAACTGTTAAAAAAGCATACTATATATAGTAGGTGTGTAGTATGAATGAAAGCCTAAACACTACTTCCGCCATGTTGTCATTGTCATGTGACCTTCTCTGCCATTGACAGCGCTTCCTAATGGTATAGTCAAGTGTCCATCAGGTGTGTGATTTAGAATCCCATGTGAAGCAGTAGGTCTTTTCTTGTTTCCCTGTTTCAGAGTGTCTTGTACTTTTGTTATTATGTTTTTAAAATGACTAGATTTGGAGTCTGCTTGCCCTTGTTTCTGAGTTCTAAGCATTACAGCACAAGAAATGTGTAAATGAAACATCAGTGTAACTGCAACAGCAGATTTAAAAAGTAAAGTATTTTCTTGTTTACTATATTGAATATTTATTTAAAAAATGGTCATAAATTGTAAAAAGGTTGTCGAGACTGCACCTTTGAGAATTACAATAATGTCTGTAAAATAATCTGTACTGAAATAATAATTAATGCAATTGTTTTGTTTCTGGTTATTTTGAACCTCTTAGGTGCACAGTTTAAGGGGAAAATATAATTGCCTTTTTTTTCTTTTGATAATAATTATGATAGCGATTTATGTTTTTTCTCCCTAGGTTGGCTGTGCTTATTTGTAGAGCTGCACAATTTGGCCAAAATGTTGTGATTATATGTCAATATGACTATAAAATAATAATAATAATAATTATTATTATTATTATTATTATTATAAGAAATTATTATTTTGCAATATTTCACTGTAAATAAAAAAAACTTTCTTAATTAATGCAATCTTAAATGTGAGTCCATCAAGCTTTTCTGGCATAAAACTGCATAGAGAGAGATACCTTAAAGCATCTCTTTTGTTGACAACAGCCGGTTTATAAGCACTTCTCATTATAAGTTTGAGAAGATGGTTAGCACATGTTTATTTCCAAAATTCAAGTTATAAGCAACTCAAACCCACAGTATATCCAGAAATGAGTTCCATGCTGCTCTGATACACTGAAAACACCGGATCATGAGCTGTTCACGTGTAAAAATCACGAAGCCCTATTCTTAGATTGGCCTGACATCCAGCTTCACTTTGCAAATGTATGATAATGTATGTCAAATAGATATATCTTGAGACATTTATTCAGTGTTTTCATTTGCATTGATATTGAATGTACATGAACTACTGATATTTTAAGTTTCATATACATTATATAATGTGTGTTAATGACTTTATAATGGAGGTTTAAAGTGTAACCCATTTCTGTTCAGCTCCATTTCCATAGTGACTACATGTAAACATGCTCGCAGGGAGTCTGTTTTAAAGTGCTATGGAATGACACTCTGGAAAAACACGGTGTATCCCATCACTTAGATCCTTAGTTGGAATCGCAGTAACACCAGGCTAGGGTCAAGCATGTGAAGAAGCAGTCAGCCGTGCTCCACGATAAGTGAATCAGTATTCAGTATCCTCCACTTGATCCCTCCAGCAGTTCCCATGCTGATGGGTGCCTGACACTAACAGGTGAATCTCCATACAATGTGTGTATGAGATTCCCTTAGGTGAAAACAGTTGTTGTGTAATCGTGTGTGTTGAATTTACTAGATGAACAATTATTGAATATATTTTATATATTTATTATTGAATATATTCAATTATTGAAACAATTACTGAATATATTTTATATATTTATTTATTACAACATTGCTGTCTTTGAAACGGCAATGTTTTGTGACCTCCCACAGCAACTGAACCATAAGTGACAGTGCATGTCTCTTAGAGATCCCTGGTTTATGCTACTGCTTTACATACACACACAGAACATTGAAGCACTTCACTACACAAACACACACAGTGTAATTTAGGCGGCTGGTGTGAATTCTTGCAGTGGTCTTGTTACGTAGTGAATGACTGACTTAGAGAGCTTGGCATCTTAGCTTCCTCTAAGCTTCCTGTGTCTGTGGACTCAAGATAAAAGCTTTTGCGCATGTTTACTTTTATTCATTTATTTATTTGTTTATTTATTTTAGTTTTTATTAAGTTACTATGTTATTTAGCTGATTTCTTTCTGTCACCTTCTCTTGCCCCTTGTTGAGCTTGCCGGCTCATTATGTGATTTATATATATATTACCTTAACCACTTAAGTATGATATTATGCGTCACCTGCCCAGCTGTATTGTTTAGCCCTTTTAACTACAATAGCACACAGGAAAAATAAATAAATAAATAAAGCAACACATAAAAGTGCTTTAAAAATAGCACAAAAATGGGACTGGTCAATAATTTTTCCAATAGCTCTGAAAAATGGTATAATTTACCAGTTATTTAGATGTCGTTTAGATAAATTGGCCACGTCATTTACAGCATTTCAGTGTTGATTTCGGTACAGTTGTTTGTGATTTCAAGGTTTGAAGCTTCATACAATTTTAGTTATCTGAATTAGTGAATCAATAATAAACAAACAAACCAATGAGAATGGCTGTGAATATATGCATAGATAGATAAATAGATAGATAGATTGATTCCAGTTACAATTTTGGACACACGACTAAAATGATCCTAAAAACCTTAAGATGTATGTTTAAATGTAGTTTGTACATTAAAAAATAAACCTAGACTACAAATAAATAAATGAAAACAAAACAATAATTATTAAAAAACTAGCCATAGTGTCCATGAGCATGAAGGAAATTTAGTATATATCTGTAAAAACATCTCCACATATGTAAGGTTTTCTGTCCCATCAATGTCAGTCATCTTAGCGTAAGCTCCTATTGATGGTATGATTTTTATGAGTCATTTATCTGCCTTCACTCAATCCTTTAGGTTTCAATGAGGGGATGAAGTTAATGCACTCTGGATTAGGTCAGATCAAGTATTAAAACCCACCCATATTTTAATCTTACTACCATCACCTTAAGATTAACACACCCAAAAATATTTCAAGACATGCCCCATTTGTGGTGTGTTTGCTATCCTGGCGAGCTGTGTAAGTTATGTACTTCTGTAATATGCTACCACACTTCTGTTTATAGCATTGTAAATGCACTGTTCACCAGTGTGACACACCATTGTGAATGTCAGTTAACCACTGGTGACGATGACGACAACAATACCAACAAGCAAATCTTGCAGCCCAAAACTCTGACATAATGCTGGTGCTGTTGTGGATGGTCATTACCTTTTTAATACACAGAAAATACATTTAATTAAAGGAGAAAGAATGAAAGGCAAGTATTACATCACTGACAGGTCAATATATGGAAGTAAAGGAGGAAGTACCATTGGTAATGTGGGAAGGGGTTTTTGTCTGACGTACCCTGTCAAGGCCAGTGTGGCCAGTCGAACATTCCTGTCCTCTCACCCCTAAACTCACCCTCTATTGTCCGGACTGACCTACTCCACCCAAAACACAGGGTCAAAAGTTGAACTGCTAATGAAACTCTTCGAGCCATCAGACTCGTGACCGCTAGACGTGGCCAGTGAGATCACAAAAATAAGGTTTAATCAACATAACTCTGACCTTTGACCCCAAGCAAACGAGAGCAGTGTTTTTTAGCAGGGTCAGAGGTGATTGGACTAAAAAGGTCACAAGTAAATTCAGTCTGGAACATGGTTTGCGCTTATAAAAATAGCTGTAGTACTACGCATATGTAAAAAGCACAAGAATATGTACAGCAAATGCATTAAACTGATCAAAAGTGACAGTCAAGACAAAATAATACTTTTAAAAATGCTGTTTAATTCACTTTCCATAGATCAAAGAACAGTGTGTATATATGCCGGCCAAAGGTTTGGAATAATTCAACATTTTAAAAGGTTTTTGAAAGACATCTCTTATGCTCACTAAAAATACAGTGAAAACTAGTATTGTAAAATATAGTAAAGTATAGTAAAATAACTTTTCAATTTGAATGTATTTTAACATGTAAGTTATTTCTTTGATGGTATGCATTTATATATATGTATTTGTATGTAACTTTGTATTAGTTTGTATCATGTTAACGCCACCTGATACTTCCTTGATCGTTCATCTCTGCTAGCGTGTGTGTTTTACCTTTGATTTGAGTGCTGTCACACCACTGAAACAAGATTTGTTCACATCTGAGGAAAAAAGAGCATCAGCTAGTTTTTTTGCCATGCTGGTGGATTTATTCGCAAACTGTGAAAATAAATAGCCTGCTGCTTTATCTGGAGCCATTATCATTGCAATGCATTCTAATCTTTCTAGTTTTTCTGTCTTTCTCTTTTTCTCTTAGTCTGTTTCTTGACCAGTACAGAAGCAGTCTGGTTGATGCACTAAGAAGATTACTGCGACCTGATGTAAGTGTGTGTGTGTGTATGTGTGTGTGTGGAGTCTCAGTAATTAGTTGGCATGCAGTGATTGAGCGAGTAATGGAATGGCAGGATTAATATTATGTAATACTTTAATACTTATTATGTGCAACTTAGATTGGGTCATCTCATCTATTTTATGCACTGCACTAATCATAAGACCCACAAGTCCTCTTTCATGCCCTCTTGATATAAGACCCTGAACAGCAAATGAAAAACACTTCAAAGATAACAACGGATTTGTATTTATCTTTAACGTTTTTCATGAATCGTCTTTGATATTTGATGTCTTTATGTAAAGGGCTGTGGTGTGGTGTGGTGTGTGTGAGAGAGAGACAGAGATGTTATGTGTTATCCCTAGTGTATGTTAGGGATGGTAAAAAAAAAGCATTGTATTTGGGTGTTTTTCAAGTAATCTTGATCAACTAAATTTAGTTTATTTAATTTGTTTAGTGTAAAAAATTGGACATGCATACATTACAGGAAAATTTGTCTTTTCCAATGAAAATAATGGTCATGGTAATAAAAAATGATAGATAGATGGATAGATAGATAGACAGACAGACAGACAGATAGATAGATTTTTTATATAAAATTGATTTTTATTTTTTACGCATTTCATATTTTATATTAAGCACAGTCTTTGCTTATGTCTCTTCGGTAATTATGTACACTAAAAAATAGGGCCACATTTTTTGTGGAAATGATGCTATACGTAGTTAGTAAACACATAACTTCATTTCTAAACAATATTGTAATATATTTTTTCACTCTTTGTTTAGCTTATTAAAAATGTGTAGTTTTTATATAATATATATTTTTATATTTATATTAAAAAAATACAAATATTTTTTATTATTATAAATTTTAAGATTTGCATATTTTATGGCTAACACAAAATCCATATACACAAAGCATTTGGCAGCAAGATTGCAGCAATAAATTGAAAGCATAGTAAAAGTTTCCAATACACGTTTTAATGGTGTATGTTAGGGATGGTAAAAAAAAAGCATTGTATTTGGGTGTTTTTCAAGTAATCTTGATCAACTAAATTTAGTTTATTTAATTTGTTTAGTGTAAAAAATTGGACATGCATACATTACAGGAAAATTTGTCTTTTCCAATGAAAATAATGGTCATGGTAATAAAAAATGATAGATAGATGGATAGATAGATAGACAGACAGACAGACAGATAGATAGATTTTTTATATAAAATTGATTTTTATTTTTTACGCATTTCATATTTTATATTAAGCACAGTCTTTGCTTATGTCTCTTCGGTAATTATGTACACTAAAAAATAGGGCCACATTTTTTGTGGAAATGATGCTATACGTAGTTAGTAAACACATAACTTCATTTCTAAACAATATTGTAATATATTTTTTCACTCTTTGTTTAGCTTATTAAAAATGTGTAGTTTTTATATAATATATATTTTTATATTTATATTAAAAAAATACAAATATTTTTTATTATTATAAATTTTAAGATTTGCATATTTTATGGATAACACAAAATCCATATACACAAAGCATTTGGCAGCAAGATTGCAGCAATAAATTGAAAGCATAGTAAAAGTTTCCAATACACGTTTTAATGTGACCTCCATATTAAAAAAAAAGGGGGGGGGAAAAAGTTGAAAGCTGTTAGTAATTGTTAAAACTGTTTTATTAAAATATTAATTCTCCTAGTCAGGTAATAATAATGTGTGAAAAATAATTACTTATTCAATAAATGAAAATATTTTGTTTTCCTGGCTCATTGTTGAGTCGAGAAGGGGTAAAACAGATTTATTGTTGTGATTTTCCCCATAGCCTTCTGACCAAATGTTTGAGCTAATTTATTGAAACCAATTAATTTTCCTCCTAATGACTCTAATTTGTTATTCTAAAATGCCAGCAGAGCATCCGGCCAGCATACACAGCTGATTAACACATCTGTAGATATGCTCGTTTGTGTATGTGTGCGCTTTCGGCGTACGTTCTGCGTGGAGCTTATGAAAAAATGAAAGCATCTGTTGTATTGAGATGAGCCTGTTCTCATATTAGTAGTTGTTTGTTTCATTTGTGTTGTTGCTCATTTAATTAAAGCAATAATATGAACAAAATATGAAATAATATTTAATACCGAAGGATTTCAAAGAAACTTTGAACCTTTGGGTAATCCTCTTAGCTTGCCTGGTTTTGTCTGGGTTGAGAGTGTGTCGCTATGACAACTACGACTCACACTTGTGGGACCTTCACCTGAAGGTGTGTATTGTATATGTAAGTGTGTGTAAATGTTTTAAAGTGTCAGAAAGTTGAGAATCAAAGTTTTAAGTGCGACTGCATTTGCTTCCGCCTTTGTCTGTGCTCTAAATTTGTATTTTGAATGTTTCACTGAAGTACAGTATGCTATGTCAGCAGGAACAGGAACAGGGAGTCTGAAAGCTTAAGCTCTAAATGGACTCTTAGAACTTAAAAGCTGTCTTTCTGAGAAACTCTAAATGAATTGGACAGGGTGCAACTCCTTTCCCCCTGCCTGAAAGCACAAATACCGTACCCAGGTCAAAGCAGCAGTGCCGTCCAGCTGGTTAACTGGCACCGATAGCACAGCCACGGCTGCCGTTTTTGGTTACCGAAGAAGCTGTGAGGACCCATTATACCCCACAGGCCTAACAGTGGCAGCCCTGCCCTTAATCTTTTTGTTTATTATCTAATATAATACCTGGGAGAAATCAAATAGAATGTAATGATGCAAACCGCTTTGAGACGCAGTGAAGATGAGCTGGGCCGGATGGAGAAAAGAGCTCAACCCCCACACTAAAAGCTTACCAGTCTACCACAATTTTTCATTTGAGGGATTAAAATCCGCTTGCTAAAATGTTCTTTATTTGGTAATTTACTAGGCCATTTATAGCCATATGTTTTTTGCAGTTTTGTTTACAAGAGAAGGATTTTGTATTCAAACAGGTGTCCAAAAAACCATACTACCCCACCCTGCCTTTCATTGTTTTTCAAGCAGATGGGAGTCACAGTGTTTTGACTTTTTAGGGGAATCAGTGTTTATAACAGTATTTTAATAATGATATTCATAATAATAATAATAATACATTTGATAATTGTTAATTATTTATTAATTATATTATCAATAATATTAACATTTTTTATAATATATTATACTACAATTTTTATATAATAATAATAATTATTATTATTATTATTAGAGCAATATGGGAGAAGATTGATTTAGCAAAACAAATTCTGACCTCTGACCTCTCACTTTATTTCTGAAGTGATGGACATGGCTGGGCAGAAAAACGCTGAGGGGTCATTGTGGCTACCGAGGAAAGAGTGTTTGAATTTAGAGCCGTCAATCGAGAGGACAGAAGGAGAGAGAAAGAGAAATGCAGAATTATGGTGTACATAGAAGCCCTAGAGCGGAAAAAGAAGTGGGGTTTTTTTCTTAATTTTCCCTTAATAAGCATGAACAGGCCTAATACAGCAGCTAAAGTGGAAAGTTTTAAGCCCTTACACAAAGTCCATAAAAATACGGCCCGATGTACTGTGTTAATATGAAGAAACTTTCCTTACTGATTTTTTACGTGTTTTACCCATATTTGGATTTACGCATAGGGTGAAAATAAATGTTTGTAACGGATAATGTCCTGGCAGAAAATTACCAATATCTCTTCCATTTTTCGATGATTTTTTCTTACAATGTTCTTCTTATCTAGCGAAACACTTAAATGCATAACAACCACCACTTTGATGCATAATCATTAGAAAGAGTCATTTCTTTTTGAATTCAGATTTGTACAGATTTTGGTCAACACACATTGTCAAAAGTCAGAGCCAGTCTGCAGATTTTGGGCAGTCGGAATTGACAGATTTCACAAAAAATCGAGTAGTGTACTCTTTTCTAGTTTCAGACTATGATTATGTTTGATATATTGAACCTATTTTAGAAAACATATTGTTTCCGTATTTTTTTAACGTGTCTACTAGCAACAAGGCACATGCTTCTGTGTAAGTTTGTTGTGTTTGGAATGACTTTGGAAAATCTGTAGTGTCGTTTAGTGTATGATGCGTAGTTTTTATCTGTAACCATTTACAAAGTTGGCAAGCAAATGATGCCTCGTTTTAAAATCTATTCCAATTAGTATAGTGTGTTCCAGCTTTTAGGTGAGCGAGCTGTGATTTTATTTGTAGCCAACCAGAAATCCTCTCTACCTGTGAACCGTTTTGCAGAGAGGCCACATGGCTGATACTACAGGCAGCGAATGTATTCAGTGTTGGAAGTGAGCGAAATGTGTGAAATCGCGCACAGCGCCTTTAAGTATTGTCCAGATGAGCCCAAACGGTACCACTCTTGCCCATTAGCACACACACACCTAGCTAATGCATTCACCTTTTCCTTGTGTTGCCCCGATGCACCTGAAGTCTAACAGGATCTTTTTGAGCCCGACCACCTGCTGTGTTTCTGCGCGGATAATGACATGAGCAGCAAGGGGCCGAGATAGCTGAGTCAAGAGTCCCGCTGTTCGCGCCCGTGTGCGTGTGTCTTTACTCTCGGTTTGCCGTCAGCTGTGTGTGTGATACGAGGGGCGAGCTGAAGTGCCCTCATCATATCTCAAAGTGATTAATTCCTCTTTCTTATCTTCTGATGAACACCCTGCCCCCTGCGAGTGTGCGCTGGGTGAGAACGTAAGGAACGAAGCGCACAAAGAAACGCGCGGCAGACAATAGATCATATGCCCCACCTCCTTCAGAATCCCAAATCACAGTCTTCTATTATAGCAGCGTCTACGGGCCCCTCCCGGACTTATACCTACGGTCGTCTGTCACTCCTCACCTCCAGCCAGCCTCTGATGTCTTGGAGATTGAAGTGTTTCCTTTAAGACCCTAAATCTCCTCCCTCCTTCCCTCCCGCGTGTGCAGGCCGGCCGCGGATGGGGCTCTCAGCGGTGTGGGGACGTGGCGAGGGGGCTGTGTGTTATCCTCTTATCCCCACTGTTCTGGAATAGAGCACCAGCAGCTGGAGGACTGCAAGCCGCCTGATAATGCAGCTATTTTCTACTCGGCCATCTTAATCTTGTTACTCAAATGGTTGTGAAGAGAGTCATGAATTTTAATTCAGACATCCCCCGTTCACACCCACACATATACATACACATATTAACTTAATCTCTCTACATCCTCCCAACTTCCAGCTGTCTGTCTGGCCGTATCTGCTCTTGGCGCGTTTAACACCCGAATCTATCCATTTCTGGGGCCTGTAGCGCGAGCATCCGGTTGTCCGCTTCATCCCGTGCTTTCTAAAGAACTCCTCTCGCTCTCCTCGATGCAGAAAGCAGGCTGAGGGGGACTGAGGAGAGGGAGGGAAAAGCAGCAATAAAATAAATGGCTTGCATCTTGGCAGCCGTGCGATTAAAAAGTAGGAGCCGATTTATCCAGCCACCCATGAAGCTGATTAGCAGGCTGTGATCAGGAGGAACAGCTTTGCCTGTTAAACTTTTCACCTTTGCAAGCTCGCTGCCTTTTTCCCCTTCCTCTCTCTCTCACTTTCTAAGCTTCTTTGCTATATCACTCTCTAACACTTTTATTGCGCGCTCTCTCTTTCCTCCGGGCCTCTCTCAATCCTAACTTCCATGTGCACGCTCTCTAGCTGTGTTCCAATTCATAAGCTCCCTACGCAGTGCTCACTTGACGCATGTCTATATATTTTGGTCATCTAACTTGACAAAATTCATTCATATGGAACACTCTGCAGCACT
Organism: Sinocyclocheilus rhinocerous; assembly: GCF_001515625.1. Classification (NCBI taxonomy): domain Eukaryota; kingdom Metazoa; phylum Chordata; class Actinopteri; order Cypriniformes; family Cyprinidae; genus Sinocyclocheilus; species Sinocyclocheilus rhinocerous. The sequence goes on along the minus strand of NW_015650027.1, from coordinate 1,102,517 downwards.
TCAGTCATGGCAGATGAGAAGTGTTCGGTATATATATACTGTAGATACTAGCAAGGACACATTAAATTGATCAAAAATTACTGACATTGTCAAGTAAACGCTGCTCTGTAGAACTGAAGAATCCTGAAAAAAATGCATCTCAGTTTCTACAAAAACATGAAATAGTACAACCATTTTCAACATTTATAATGATAAGAAATGTTTTTGAGCAGCAAATCTGCATATTAGAAAGATTTCTAAAGGACCATGTGACACTGAAGACTGGAGTAAAGACTGCTGAAAATTCAGCTTTACCATCATAGAAATAAATTGTATTTTTAAAAGGTATTAAAATAGATTTTTATTTTACATTTTACTAATATTTTAAAATAATATTCTTTTTAATGTTAAAGTTAATGTAAAATGTCTGTATAATTATGTATATTAATATATCTGACCTGAAATCCCCAAATGCTATGAGAATGAATCACTGTTTAATATTTAAATATAGATTTAAATAAAAAATATTTAAATTATTATAGTTCATCATTCCCAAATGTAATGATAATAAATGTGATTTGTTAATCTTACAGTATGTATCTTCTATAAACTATTTTGTGATATTTGATCATAATAATGGCATTATAACGGTCACATTTCTTTATACCTGCAAACAACAGTGCAGAAACCTGAGGGGAATTAAGCTCAATATAACTCCTTTTCACACTTCATGTAATACTAAAATGATGTGAAATGACTAATAAATGTTAAATTTCTCTCGATGACTGGTAAATTTCTCTCTTCAAATCCTGTGAAAGTATCAGTGAACTCTTGCTCCGTGTGCTGTTTACAGTGGCCTTCAGACGGAACATATATGCTCCCTGTGGTTTTAAGTGTATGTTGCACGGTACCGTCAGGTGATTTGATCTTACCCTCTCTTGCACTGCACTCACACTTGTCTGGGTTGGTGTGAATGTGTCGGTCCTCGCTTTGGGCTTAGTGTTGGTCGGCTGGCTGCCCCGATTACAGAGAGGTCACGGGTTCAAACATTGGCTGCTGTGTCGAGGGGTGGAGAGAGAGATAACACACATCAAGGGCAAGAGAGCGGCCTTTTATCTGTTTTTATTTTATCTCAGGCCACAGAGATGATGAGGTGAATGTTAGAGTAAGACAGAAGGAGCATGTGTATCCATTTGGGAATCACTTGATGTTCATACTGATTTAACATTCATTGGTAATGTTTTTTTCTCTCAGTTTGTAGTCAATGGAGGATGCTTAGTTACATCAGTGATCCGGTTTATGTTCTGCCTTCAGTTTCACATGTGAATGATATAATTTTAGCCTGATGGAAGAGTTGGTGTGCTCTGTATATGACGGTCCTGTTGGAATGGCGTTTGCTTTAAATATCCCACAAAAAATTCATAAAAAAAGTGGTGGTAGTGATTGTGTATGTGACTAATTCTGCCCTGATTACATTTGAATCATTCTGAAAATCTACTCACACGTCAGCTGTGTTTGCTGTTTGGAGTGATCTTGTTTTCATAAATGAACTGCATGTTTCTCTTTCTAAGTGCTGGCGGAGTGTGTGGGATTTTGGAGGATCTGATTGGTTGGGACAGGGCTGAGCTCCAGGGCAGAAGAGACTGGCAGTGCACTGAGTGTACTGCCACAACTCTAGAGCTCAGACGGTGGCAGAAAAGCAGACCCACAGGGCATACCGTACAGCAAGGCTGCGTGACATTCCCTCTGCATACACCTCTACTCTAAGCGGGCCATTATGATTGTTTAGTTAGTGGGATTCTTGCCGCTTGTCCTTGTTTGTTAGAGGGGGTTCTTGCACTGCACATACCAATAGTGAAGGGCATATCGCAGGAAGCTTTTTTAAAGAAATGGAGCAGAAATAGAATGTTCTTACTCTAATTTGTCAAAACAGTTGTGAAAGCAGTAGAGTAAGTTTCATTTGAACATTGACGCTGTGCGTCAAACCCCATCAAGCCAAATCCTAATCATATATAATCATTATAAAAAGAAGTATTTAAATGTATTTCTCAAAATAGAACTATTTTTAATTTTTATATGTAAAATTCATAAATAGAACGTTTTTGGGTAGCAGTGTTGTTACTGTAACTAAAAATAAGAGATAATAAAAATAATAACTAAAAAATAATTAAAAATAAAATGATTAAAATGTTTTTTGGTAATTGAAATAAAGCTGAAATAAAATAGATATAAAGATTACATGAAAACAACTCTATCTTATTTCAGTTAGTAAGGCAATATTTAATGTTTTAAGTTGAAAAAATTTTTTTTTTAAATAAAAGTAAATAAAGACTAAATAGTAATTTAAAAAACTGTAAAAATGACAAAAGCACATAATATTAAAAATGAAATATAAAAATATAATTCTAAATATGAATAAATACTATAATAGTATATAGATAATACTAAAATAACACTGTTGGATAATCGCACTAGATGACATTTGCTTGAACTAACCATGCTGTGTCCTAAAAATGTCAAATTATTGGATTATTTTATGAGACTTGTTGACAATTTTGCACTTGAATTTTTTGTTATGATAGTCTCCTCTTTATGATATCACTTCATATTTTTTCTGCATGTTGGTCACACCTTTGATTTAGAACAATATTAGAAAGCATTTTTTTTTTCTTCTAATAAATGATAAAATATGCCAAACTATTTAAGGTTTTCTTTTCAGGAATGTCATTCCTTTAGTGAGGCTTTTTTTTTTAAATTATGATATGAGATCTGTCCTGATATCATATAAAAAAATTATTCATTAAAATAATAACTCTAATAATAATACTAATAATAATAATGACATACTTTGTAAAAAATATTAAAATGAATTTTAATTCAGATTTTTTAAATATGCTTTTCATAGAAGAAGTCATTGTATGTTTGAAGTGCACTTTTAATGTTTTTAAATGAATTAATGTCACTGCATTGGCATGACTATTTATATAGTACTTTAATTCTAATGTTTATTTGCATAGTCTGAAACCATGCATATATCTGAGCGACTCGGTTATTGATTCAGCAATGTAGTTTTTCCCATCTTTTTTCCTGCTTCTGAACTTTTGAATCTTGTTTTTCAGATGCAGAGAGAAGGAAAGGAGGTGTACGATGAGAACATCCACTATCCTCTTCTCCTCACTCTCACTCACGGATCCAGTCCAGCCCTGATCTGAGCTGGGCAAAGCCATCTCATGCCAGGCTGCCTTTCTGTTGCCACTGTGTCCTCAGCTCCTGTGTGTGCGTGTGTGTGTGTGTGTGTGTGTGTGTGTGTGTGTGTGTGCGCAGTGAAAACAGACTAGGTAGGTGAGTTTCCGTGTGTGTGTACTTGACCTGTTTACTGTGCAACAACAGTGTGATATGCATTAAATGGGAATGGAGAACACATCCCTCCCTCTCATCCTACAAACACTGCGGATGTGACGCTCAGATATGAACTCATTCTAATCAGGTTCGCAGGACTATCTTCACCTCTTTACAAAGACGTCTTGATCATGAGATCTTGTTATCATAATGACACCAGCTCTCAGTTAGCTACTGATTCTGTATCTCCATTCAAAGGTTCATTCTGACACCAAAGGTTATGAGGGGTTGAGATGGATGCTGTTGCGCTGAATGTTATTTGCTTCACTGTGAAATGCTTTCACCTGGCATTTTTTTTATCGAAGAACTGACAAGATATGACAGATTAGGCCAGACTAAGACTGAATTGATGTCTTGACTGCGTCACACTACCACTGGTAAGACCTGCAGCACTGTTCTCCTGTATGTTTTAAGTGCACTCACTGTGCATGCTGGACTAATGGCCTCATAAAGAGATGAAAATGGTGTCATCGTTTATCATGTCTTTTGAAACCCATTTGATTTTCTTTTAACCATAGAATGTAAAATGGATTATTTGTAGCAGGATGTCCAAATTGGTCATTTCTGTACAATAAAAGTGAATGGTAATCATAACTATCGTTTTCAGAGAATAGCAACTTAAGTTTCAGTCTTTTTTGCACGCAAAAGCTTTAGAGAATTTAAAATAATGTGAAAGCTGGGTGGACTGGGTGCTATTTTGCCCTTTTTTGGAACTTGACAGCCTCTGGTCCTCATCCACTTTGATTGTATAGAAAAGAGCAGCATGGACATTCTGCAAAACTTCTCTTTTTATGTTCCATGAAGGAAAGAAAATATGTGTTTGGAAATGACATGAGGGTGAGTAAATGATGACGATTTTCAAGTTTAAATTTAATTAATAGATACAGTTCATAGTTATGTTTAGATGCCCCTTTCCGCCATGGAATAAAAAATATATAATTTAATTGCGATTTCTCGATTTAAAGTTTATATCTCGCAATTCTGACTTTTTTCTTCTTAACTATAAATTTACATCCTGCAGTTTTTTTCACTGCAGAATAAATAATAAAAAAGGTAACTATTACTTTTTTTCTCATGATTCTGACAATTCTGACGTTTATATCTCGCATTTTAGACTTTTCTTCTCAGAATTGCGAGATACAAACTTAGAATTGCAAGATATAAACTTGAACTCATTATAAAGTCTGAATTATGATATAAAAAGTCACACTTACCTTTTTTATTATTATTTTTTTTTTATCCCATGGCGGAAACAAGCTTCAATAGTTCTGTTTTTGTAAATCAAGGGAAATACAGAAGTTGGTTTTTGGTGTACATTCAGAAGAAAATTATTTTACACCCAAATATTAAATATTAAACTCTTAAACAATTTTTTTGCATTTTAACAAATAAATCTTTGGTTGATTTATTTTTTCCCCACTGTTGTTTTCTCCTGATGGTGAGCTGCTGATACCTCATTCAGAGCTCTTTGGTTTGTTGTGAATTGTTCAGGGCTGTGTGCTTCTGCACTGTGATTACATTTGTACAAAACACAGATGAGTCCGACGTGATTGTTTCTCACTGACACTGCAGGTGCTTGTAACGACTGTGATTAAATCATTGTTTTGAATCCTTCTGTGTACCGCTAATTTTTTGTGTGTCACATAATGTGTAATTGATTTGTGGTGTGATGGCTCATCGTTATAGTGATTAATGCCAAAATTGTTTCATTGTATTTAATGCATCAATTGTACAAATGAATTATTATTAATTTTTTTTTTTATATATATATATATATAGAAACAGTTGGGTTAAATGTTGGGACAAAAAAAAAATCTAATTTTATTTTTTCAGTTTAAACCTAGAAATAAAGTTTAAGGATTTCAGACATTTTTAACCAAGTCAGCACTATTTATAGATTATTAATCAAATAAGCATATGCTATTTCAAACCAAATACTGAGGTATTCTCAAGTAAATTTTTCAATTCAATTTTCCCTCAAATTGTTATGCTACTAATATATTTTTGAAAACATTTGCATTAAATTAAAAAAAGTTCTCACTTTCAGACCTGACTATACAGGTGCATCTCAATAAATTAGAATGTCGTGGAAAAGTTCATTTATTTCAGTAATTCAACTCAAATTGTGAAACTAAAATGTTTTTTTTATTGGTCTTAATAAGTATTCTAATTTGTTGAGATAGTGAGTTGGTGGGTTTTTGTTAAATGTGAGCCAAAATCATCACAATTAAAAGAACCAAAGACTTGAAATACTTCAGTCTGTGTGCATTGAATTTATTTAATGCACGAGTTTCACAATTTGAGTTGAATTACTGAAATAAATGAACTTTTCCACGACATTCTAATTTATTGAGATGCACCTGTATGTCCTGCAGTGTCACTTGACTAGCGGATGGCCTCAGATGTGCCTCAATTCACAGTTTGACTGTCTCTCTAGGCCTCTTCATTTCCCATGCTCTGATAGCCAACTTGAAGCTCAGCTGTAGAGTCGCTATGAGGCTAATCCTGTCAGTCAGTCTTTGGAAAAGAGAGAGAGAGAGGGGAGGGGTAAAAAGGAACCCAACTCTGTCTTTTGAGATTTGAAAGAGGTCCGTTGTCCCCTCCCTCTGTCCCAGGAGAGGGAGAGAGCTCCCTGTTCACTACAAGGGCTCCATTAACTTGACCACTTGCCCTTTGCACACAAAGCCTGGGCCGGCCCACTGTCCCACCCACCCAATTATGTGCGATTAAGCTCAGTGTGCTGTGTCAAGATGCAGAGGGATAGAGAGAGAGAGAGAGTCGAGATACTCTGTAAACGGAGGGAGAGAGTGGAAAAAAGGAAGAGGGTAGTTATTAAAAGGCACTGCATGCCTGTTACCTGTAGTTTGGCTTATTGTCTATCAGTCTAAAATACATTGTTTGCTGTTTTGTAGTGCAGAGATGTGGTGCTTTAGGAAACAAACTGGATATTTTAGAGTAGGATATGGTTGTATAAAGGTATATGATTAATTAAAATTAAGGTTCAATAATATTGTTTATAAATTAGCATCAATCTAGATTCATACATATATTAATACATAGAATAAATACGGTAAGCATTATTGTTCATTTTTAGGGATGCCTAATGCTTTAACAAATTGCATTTTTTTCTGTAAGATGTTACCAAATTATTTAGAACATTTTTCAAAGTAGATCTTATGTGTACAATTTAATTAAGTTTATTAATGTAATGGTAAATAACTGACATTCCATATTGCCCATATTATTATTATTATTATTTATTTTTGTAATGTATTGTTTTTGGTGTGCTGGTGTGTGGGCACAGGAGAAATTTGTTTAAAGAAAGTGTTTTATTCAATTCAAGTTTATCTGTATAGCGCTTTTTACGATACAAATCGTTGCAAAGCAACTTTACAGAAAAATTAAGTTTCTACAATATTTATATAACACCCAGATTTTTGACTGTAGAGGAAGTAACCGTACATCCGTCTAGTTGCAAATTGTAATCCACGAGATTCTGTGTACTGTCTTTTGGTCCAATAAGTAATATCTCTGTCTTATCCGAGTTTAATAGGAGAAAATTATTGGTCATCCAATCTTTTACATTTTTAACACATTCTGTTAGCTTAGATAATTTAGAAGTTTCATCTGGTCTTGTTGAGATATTTAGTTGAGTATCATCAGCATAACAGTGGAAAGTAATCCCGTATTTTCTAATAATATTACCAAGGGGCAACATGTATATTGCAAATAGCAGAGGACCTAGGACAGATCCTTGTGGCACTCCATATTTTACTGGTGATAATTGAGATTACTCCCCATTTAAATGAACAAGGTGGTAGCGATCGGACAGGTAGGATCTAAACCATCTTAAAGCCTGCCCTTGAATACCTGTAGTTTTGTAATCGATCTATGAGTATGTCATGATCTATAGTGTCGAACGCAGCACTAAGATCAAGTAAAACTAGCAATGAGATGCAGCCTTGGTCCGACGCAAGCAGCAAGTCATTTGTAATTTTAACAAGTGTAGTTTCTGTGCTATGGTGGGGCCTGAAATTCTTCATAGAGTTTTTTTTTTTGCAGGAAGGAGCACAATTGAGCAGACAACTTTTTTTTTAATTTTAGACATAAACTGAAGATTTGAAATGGGTCTGTAATTTGCCAGTTCACTAGGATCTAGTTGTGGTTTCTTAATAAGAGGCTTAATAACCGCCAGCTTGAATGGTTTTTGGACGTGACCTAAAGACAACGACGAGTTAATAATATTGAGAAGTGGTTCTCCTGCGGATCAAGTTAAACCAGCAATGAGATAAAGCCTTGGTCTGACGCAAGAAGCAAGTCATTTGTAATTTTAACAAGTGCTGTTTCTGTGCAATGATGGGGCCTTCATAGAGATTCTTCATAGAGATAATTTTTTTTTTTTGCAGGAAGGAGCACAATTGAGCAGACAACTTTTTTTTTAATTTTAGACATAAACTGAAGATTTGAAATGGGTCTGTAATTTGCCAGTTCACTAGGATCTAGTTGTGGTTTCTTAATAAGAGGCTTAATAACCGCCAGCTTGAATGGTTTTTGGACGTGACCTAAAGACAACGACGAGTTAATAATATTGAGAAGTGGTTCTCCTGCTCTCTTTCAGTAATTTAGTGGGTACAGGATCTAACAGGCATGTTGTTGGTTTAGATGCAGTGATAAGTTTATTTAGCTCTTCCTGTCCTATAGTTGTAAAGCACTGCAGTTTATCTTTGGGTGCGATGAATGAAGCTGAAGTATTAGACACTGTAGAATCTACATTTGCTATTGTATTTCTGATGTTATCTATTTTATCAGTGAACGTTTTATGATCATTTTTATTTCTGAAATAGGATAGAAATGATACAGCACAAATTTGCTTTGGCACCTATCTCTTAAACATGTTTTGTACTTATGTACACAAACTCAAATAGATGCCATGCTGTTATTGAATGCACCATGCTGTTGTGGTTAGGCCCATCTCCCTGAGGCTGCTTGGCATCGTCGGGGTAAAAGGAGGTGAACTGACAGTGATGGTGTACTGAGCTGTTTTAGGGGAGCATGTTTTCTCATCTTACCAAGGATGGATTATGGCCCAGGCTTGACTGCCACAGGCCTTGCGCTGTGGGGCCCACTCTGGCCAGACACCCAGAAACAACACTCTGCAAATGGAACATGTGGAAAAACAGCTCTTGATTGTGTACCAGCGAAATTAAAATGAAAAACAAGGTTAATACAAATCATATAATCATGGAATAAATAATAAGAATGTGAGATTTCATACTTTTTTACCTTTTTTAAGTTAAAAAATTAAAAAGAAAAATTATTTCATTTCAACTCTTAATTCAAGGCAATACAATTTAAGATTGCATTTTTGAAAAATAAAGGCATGTTTGCTGAATGTTAAAATCATGATGAAACCGAAACATCCATATTGTGATGTACATCCAGTGTAACGGATTGTCGAAAAAGAAATAAATATAGTTCTATGATTGTATTTTGAAATGTGGGCATTGCAGTCAAAATTTAAGGGCAGATAAGTGCGAACTTGCAAGGGTGGGTTTAAGTGGACTAATTTGGAGACGTCCTGCATACATCTCAAGAGGGAAATCTGTCGTTTTCACCAGTAGCTCTAGTTATGATAATTTGATTACTACGGAGCCCCGCACATGGCATGCAGGAAAAAAAAAATTGTAGGCTAAATCGTGTGCACGATTTACTATTTCGTTCCCTCGATTTATAAATTTTGCACACGATTTACTAATTCGTTCCCTCGATTTGCTAAATCGTGCACACAATTTATAAATTGAGAGAACGAAATCGTAATCGTGTGCAAGTTTTAGTACAACGAGGGAACGAATTAGTAAATCATGCGCACGATTTATTTATTTTTTCTTGCATGTCATGTGCGGGGCTCCGTAGATTACAAATTACGAGGTTAAAACATTTTTTAAAATATGAATTCTTCACAATAAGATCTAGAACACAGTGTGCAGTTAGAAAATTAATAGAGAGAATTTTCATTTCTAGCTGACTTTAATTTGCAATTAAAGCTATACCATGAAGTATCTGAATGAGGAGCTTTTGCAGGGCCATCTGTCCTTGCCTTTTACCAGTATTTTATCAAATCAATTTTCTGTGTGAAGACTGGGACACATATGTTTTGCTTGTTTCCACCTGAACTCCATTAATGGCAAACTCTGAAATGTGCTGGTTGCACTCTGTAGACATTATATTGGTGTTTTCCCATCCAAAATTTTGACCAACGTGCAAACCACATCGTTTGACCTTGAGTTTAAAACCAATAAAAGGTCCCCTCCTAAAATTCCTCTCCTTCAGAAAAGCTTTTTTTTTGTTTTTGTTTTTGGCATGTTGCTTTTATTGAAGAAGTAGATTTTGAAGTCTCTGTCCTTAATTCCGCAGTTGGGTTTTAAAAAGGTTTCCCTCTAACGGGCAGAGTAAATCAAGGGAAGTGAGTGCACAGTTCCTGAAAGCATTTTCTCCACTGAGAGCCATTGAGTGTGTTAGCAGCAGGAGTTGGAATGCTTTCCCTTCCAACACCTGCTACCGGCCCTGTGGGGCCTGGATTACCTTTTCATTTAGACCCTCTCTGCAGAGAGAGAGCCGAAATGCTAAGTGAAGTCAAGATAAACGTGGACCCTTCGGCCTGTTTCTGAGCACTGGCATCTCTGCGGTGTGGTGCCACTTTAAACGTTGCATCTCCGAGAACGTTCCAGGAACATTTTGAGCGGTGCCTGAAATTAGATTTAATGGTACGATTTTAGCATTGTTCGCCTAAATAGTTTCTGTGAATTTACTGACATGCAGCCTTATATGAATAAAAGTAATCAGTCAGTTATATATGTATATGTGCACTCTGGAGAGGAAATTGTACCATTCAGAACAACCAAATGCCTGCGTACCATGACTTTGTGGTTTGAAGGCGAGAATGATTCAGAAAATGCAATCAATGCATATCCTACAGCTCTCTAAATGTTGCTGATTACAAAGCAAAAAGCATATATGCAGTGTGTAACAGTTCACAGACTGCGGTTTGAACATGCTGCCATCATGCTAAACTGGATCTTCACGCCGCACAATAAGAGCGACCTCTTGGCTCCGTTTATTGAGGAATTGGCCATTTGAAAGAGCAGTCTCAGAATCAGCCAGCTCTCCATCAAACTGACTTATCCTATCCTCCACCTGGATTTGACATTAAGCCTTTTGGAAAAGATCCAAAGCGCTCGAGAGGTAGAGGCTTTGTGAAAGTGAATGCACTCTGTGGAGTTGATTGGTGGCACATAATGTTGAATTAGTATGCAGTCTGCATGAAGAAGAGGGTGGGCATTTTTTTACAGGGCTTCTTGTATGGCAATGGTTCTGTGTGTCCTAAATGGGCAGTTTGTTTCATTCGGTACAACCTGAACTGGATCTGGTGCCATGAAGTTCTTTGGGCTTCTCTTGGTCGTCAAGGCGACTATGTGAACGCCTCTAAAGCTCACTCATCTCTTTCAACTGCAGCGATTGGTCAACAAGCTTCTTCCTCTCACAAGTGGCCTGCTAAGCACTAAGAGGGTCAGTTTCTTTACTGGAGGTCAATGAAGCAGCAATGTGCACCACTTACCCCCAGACAGACACACATACAGTGTATACAAGGAAAATCGACATATTGCACAGACTGAAATCTCTTTTGATGACATATGCTGGGTCAGAATTTGTAGTATTTTCTCAAAAGAAACTGAAGTTTCTAAAGTTTAGTTTGGTATATTTGAGTGGACTATACTAGGATTAAGCTGTTGCTTTATTCAACACTGTGAATACGCTTTACTTAGCTCTCTTAGAGGAGTTTTAGTTTCTTATGTGAGCTTTTGCTTGTGGTTTTAGCTTGATTTATGCTTGACGGTACTTGGTCTCAATATTAAGACTTAGTTCAGAGCTTACAGAGCATTTTTTTCCTTCTTTTTGGCATAGTACACTTGCTTTAAATCAGACTATAATAGCATTTTACACAAAAACAACCGTTTTCAGGAACCCCCCACCCCCCACAAATTTTGTCCAAGATATATGTCATTTTATTATATTGGAGCTGTTGTTGGATGTATGAGTCAGAAGGTTGTAATGTTATCCTGAATCCGAGCCCTTTGTCTGGCACATGAATTCCTGCTTGGGTATTTTTCTAAGCAGATTACGCCACACTTCGAAGCTCGGATTACAGAAAATGTATCCAGACTTAACTCATAAAATACAGCCAGGTCTTATTGCAGTTTAACTCTCACAGCTCAAGCTAATTAGGTGTTTGATGCTGTTAATTGGGTTCCCACCGCTCTTCAAATTGATAACGTCAAACCACTCTCAACAAGAGTAGAGCTGCATTTTTTGCCTGTCACACTGTGCTATTGGCTCTTCTTAAAAATCTATTGCATAACTTTGCCTTTATGAAATCTGCAGATCTCCACAAATGTTCACAGAATTTCAAGTTCAAGTTCTCATTCAAAGTTCTGTCCCTTTTAATTTATTAGATATTTTTATCTAATCTGATTATGCTTTCAGCTGGGAGTTAGGGCAGTACTCTCAGCTTTCAGCATGTTTAAATCTGTTTCACCAAATTCTGCAGATTTTCTCCGTTTTAAATAACATTCTGAATGGCATATACAATTTATAAACCCTAAATAAACAGCTGTAGAGAACCGAGTCGAGAGGGAGTGAATCAGAGACTGAAGAAAAATAAATGAGTTTAGGATTCTCTTACCAGGAAGCCTGTGGCCAGATATGTGTGTGAATTTACATCACAATAACCATGACACATTTAACTGGCAGCAATGATTCTATCATTCTCAAAATTACTCTGATTTACACACAGTGAAAACTTAGTAGTAATGTTTTTTGTTCCTTTAGTGGAATAAATAATTATCAATTTAAAAAATATGATATGTAAGAGTAATAATTACTTATAATTAAATTTCAATTTTGGATACATATTTCTGAATTAATTAATAATAATGTAAATGTTATATCTCAGCACAAATTAAATATGCGATCATAAAGAAACAGCTACACCTTGAAAAAAATATGGTGTAGAAACAATTTTCACTCAGAAATTGCTTGTAAATTTCAAAATGAATTACAAAGAAACAACAATTATACATTGAATTAAATATGAAATTTTGACTTAGAAAAAAATATATTGTATTTTCTTGTAAAACATGGTCCTATAAACTTTGCTCTATTTGCAAAATATATATTTTTTTTTACAGTATGCTCCACCCCACAGGGTATTATGAGCCATTTTGTGTTCTTAATTTATAAATTCAAAGTCTTGCACCATTTTGAGAATTAAGGAGTGAGTTCATTTCTGACTGTGTGATCCAAATGGTCTTTCAGGGTTTTATGTAACAAAACTTTTTTAAAAACTTCATATTAGTGTTAGTATTAGTGTCAGTAAAATATTTGTATTTATTATTCATTGCTCTCTGTTCTCTAGTATTATTACATTACATAACATTATATTATATTATATTATATTATATTATATTATATTATATTATTTTGACCTATTCTTTAGTAATTATAAAATAAAGTCTTATATGTGATCATTTTTAACATATAAGTATTTGTATGCATAACTGATATACATCTTTACATTTGTATGCTTATCCAATGGTTAATACTTAAGATAGTTCACCCAAAAATGAAAATTGCCCCATGATTTACTCACCTTCAAGCCATCCTAGGTGTATATGACATTCTTCTTTCAGATGAATACAATCGGAGTTATATTAAAAAACATCCTGGCTCTTCCAAGCTTTATAATGGGAGTGGATGGTAGCCCAAAATTTGAAGTCCAAAAAATTTAACCAATCCATTATAAAAGAAGTCCACACGGCTCCGGGGGATTAATAAAGGCCTTCTGAAGCGATGCGATGCGTTTGTGTAAGAAAAACATCTTTGTAAACTTTAATCTCTAGCTTCCGCTAACTGTCATATACACGTTCACGAGAGAGTGGCGTCCAGTGGATGACGTAGCACGTAGGCAAACATGGTGGCGAACGCGGAAGTGACAAACGTCGAAGCACAGAGGAGAGAACAAAACACAGGTCACGAATTAGTAGTACAAAACGAGGATTTGTAAATAAAAATGTCAGTCAGCTTGTTTCTCGCGAGACAACATCATATTCTCACCAGAGTTTACGCTACGCCTACGTCATCCGCTGGACGCCACTCTCTCATGAACGCGCATACGACAGTTAGCGGAAGTTAGAGATTAAGGTTTATAAAGTTGCAAATATGGATGTTTTTCTTGCACAAACGCATCGCTTCGCTTCGGGAGGCCTTTATTAACCCCCCGGAGCCGTGTGGACTTCTTTTATAATGGATTGGTTCCAATTTTTTGGACTTCAAATTTTGGGCTACCATCCACTGCCATTATAAAGCTTGGAAGAGCCAGGATGCTTTTTAATATAACTCCGATTGTATTCATCTGAAAGAAGAAAGTCATATACATCTTGGATGGCTTGAGGGTAAGTAAATCATGTTGTAATTTTCATTTTTGGGTGAACTAACCCTTTAATATTACAAGCTATTAGGGAAACAATAGCTAAAATATACTTTTCCCCACTGCGTTGAAAGAAAAGAGGGAGAGATTTTCCTCTGTATGACCCATCTGTCAACTCCAGACTGCCCTCATACATCAAAGATTGCTCATAAGGAAATGTCCAACAACCGGCAAAAACAATCCTGTGTCCTTTGATGTCAGACTACTGTACACATGCAGTATGTCGTCCCTTGATGTAAACCTGAATAGAAACACATTAACGTCTTGTATGTACTTAAAAGGAACCCAATCTTTGCGAGCTGAAACGGCAGATCCAGTAATCATGTTGACAAATTAATGGCAGAGAATTAGTTGTCCATTAAAAGTGTATTATGTGCCACGCTGGCACATAAAATTACTCCCAAATAAGTGTGGAGGGAAAGCGCATGAGGGAGAGAGAGAAGAGAAGTGTGAGTTGCGTGGCGTGGCGAGGGGGTGTTTGACTGTCACTTTGAGATCCAGAACCATCAAAGCACACTAAGTGCATGCTTTGGGGCTCTAAACTCTGTTGAAAGGTTGTAATGAGGTTATATGAGGGTGAGGTGTCAGGCATTGGGGTCTCTCTGTTTCCCTTTGGCATTCAGAGTATGCATGCACATGTGCGTGTATGAGGGTTTGACTGTCAGTGTACCACACTCACAACCCCTATTCATTTAGAGGATAATTTGGCCCTGCTGTGCTGTGATATAGTGTCACCAAACCTGCCATTTTTTAGTCAGGGTGGCTCACACTGCTGAGACACACATGTATATGTGCACATAGTGAGATTATCATTTTATTAAATGTTATTCTTAAACAGGAAGAGGAACGCTGACATGCGCAGCCTCATTTAGTAATGAATTTTAAAGGTGAGAAAACAATGCTATTAAAACTTGAAATTAGTTTTTGTTCCACGAGAACATCATGTCAAAGTTGCAATGACAAATGTAAAATTTCAAGAAAAATTAGAGCTCAATTTGGGCAAACTTCTATGAAAAAAAACCTGCAGAAAAATAATTTTTATAATATATATATTTTTTTTATGTTTTTTCCCCCTAGAAATATCTTGACATTCTTAAAACAAGATATGTTTACTTTAAAAGCAAAATCTCATGGGGTAATACAAATTATTTGTATATAATATAACTTAAAATAAGTTTAATTTTCCTACCACATTTGCAAATAGTTTTCTCTTCTTTTCAGCATTTAACAAGTTGAAGAGGCTTAAGCTTAAAACATGAATTCAAAGGCCAACAAAACAATTTTACAGATGAGAAACCATAGAAAACAATTAAAACTTGAAATCTGTTTTATTCATGCAGTAAAAACAGAAGAGAACCATGTCAAATTTGCAATTAGCAATAACTTCAATTTAATTTTCCAAAATAGTCTTCTCCTCTTTTTAGCATTTAATGTATTTAAAGAGATGTAAAACAATATTAAATTTATATGTATTTTTATTTCATTAAAGTATAAAATATTCAAAAGATATTTTCTGAAAACAATTATTTTGTTTTTGCTAGAAAATTGATCTTGTTTAAAAGATAACAAAAATACTGATCAACAAAAATTACTCTTTTTGGCAGGTTTACTAAAAACAATGTAATACAGCACCTTTCACGTGGTATTATGGATAGCATCTTTCCATATGTGTATATGAAACATCTCTATATGTATGAACGTGCCATTTTTGACACATTGTCACTCGTGTCATACAAAGATAGTGCCTTATACTGAGCAATAGGGTAAAATGTCAGTGAAGTTAAATGATATAAATGTCAACTATGCCACTTTTGCGTCCAAACCTGCAATATGTACAGATAGTCTGTCAGTTATCAGTGAGCCAGTGAATGTATACATGCCTATTTGAGCTGTGGCTCTGAGTTGTGAGTGACAAGACAAAGCCAGAGTTAAATAAACATTTGAGACGCAGTTATTTCTCGCTTTCTCTCTCTCCACACGTCTGAAATGTAATTCAGATGTCAACGGAGATTCTCTCTCTATAATACAGTATGCTCTCTCTCGTTCTCTCTCTCTCTCTCTCTCTCTCCTCTCATTGTTCCTTTTGTTCCCTCTGCTGCTGCTTTATTGAGGAAGACGTTGCAAGGGGAGAAGAAAAGATGACACACATTCACAGCCGATCTCTGTGTTCTCTTTGGAGCGCTTGTCATTTCTGCAGCAGCGTGGTGACAGTGGTTTCAAGAACAGAGCATCTCGCCAGTTCACAGTGAAGTAACTCTAATGGAACCGTGACACTGGCCGTCAATCTGTGTGCCGGTCTGTCTCTCACAGTGTGAAATTACAATCATCATATTCCACTGCTGAATAGAATCATGCAGTCATACCAGCCATTTCTAAGATCTACACAGTCATTACCGCAACATCTCTAGCACTATATAACTCTCGTGACTGTCAAAAAATACAGCCTTTTTATTTCACTGTGCTATTGCATCATGCCTTTTTGGAAGGTTTTTCTGTATACACAGCTACATCATTCATTCAACTTAATACACTGTAAAAGATCATTTTTGACAGTTGTAAATAATACAAAGAAGTATGTTTCAAAGAAAACACTATTTTCAAATTTCACATTTATTTCAATGTTGCCTGTCTTTTTTCACAATAAATGATGCAATTTACTAGGAATTTCTGAGTAAAAATAATTTCTTTTTGCTCTTTTTTTTCCAGCGTAGTAGTTTAATCCTTAACAATAAGATCTTATCTGACTGCCATGATTTTTCATGAACAAGATTTGAAATTCTCATTGCTTGCAGCATGTAATAATAGCTAAATTTGACTGTGGTAAATTACCTCTCTTCTCCGTTTTTATCTTCTGTACCCAGATACGCGGTTGATTCAGTTGTATGTTCAATATTGTACTTTATGCTTCACATCCTTATCAGGGCATCAGTCTGAGCACTAATCGTTACTGCCATTTTGTACAAACCTTGTACAAGTTCCTTGTTCCCGAAGTTTTGACTTTTAGAATCCGAGCAGCCCAATCAGAACCACTTTAGACGGTATGAAAAAGCATCCAGAACATAATACAGCCAGGAACCAAAGGCCACCAACCTCCACAATACTGTTCACATTCGTTTGGAGCCAGGCCATCAAGATACAAAAGCACAACGGAAGAAGGGCTAACTTTAAGGAATGCCTAATGTCCTATAGGGCAACAGACTGACTCAGGGCAAGGGGTAGGGGGCTATTGTTTGATAGAGAGAGACAGGGGTGGTTAAAGGGGGAGAAAGAAGTAGAAAAGAAACAGCTTCTTTCTCTAGCCTCTGGAACAAAATGTATTTCTCAATCATTCGGTCTCCTTTCTGTGTTAAAGAAATGGTTTTTGTAGGCTCTGGATCTTCGGGACTAATTTTAATGCAGAAGTCAATAAGCACATATTCCAGAGTAAAAAACTGTAATAGTATGCTAAGATGTTTTATCTTTTCTAAAAGGTGCCATTTTAGGAATTACTACAATGATAGGGAAATCACAAACAAGTTGTGTTTGACCTGTTTTGATTATGTTCGGTGAGACATTAATGTGAATTGCACTTATGACAACACTGAGAAGGAAAATAGTGTCACTTGACAAACAAAGACAATCAGCCAAACACAAGCCGTCCCGCCTTAAGATCGAAGAGACATTCAGCTCCGTTTCTTCAGGATCGGCTACGGAGTCGGTCAACACATCTTGGTCTCAGACAATGCCGAAGTGGTATTGAAGCCGTGCATATGGGATGAGGTACATGAAATCCATAATGGTAAACATTGACAGATGGCGTCAGTTTGTTTCCATTGGGGACTGAGATTGGTACACTTGTCCTAAGTGGACCATTGGTGCTGAAGACTAAGCACGGATGAAGAATACCCTTAATAACGTCCTTAAACAAGACCTTTTGTGGCCCCAGCCTTTCTCAGGCCACAGAATTAGGCTTCATTTTCTGTGGCCTTTCTCTCCCTCTTTTCTCCCCCTGTAAACCACTATGTGAAGTGGTTCATTACGGAGGCTCTCCTCCACTCAGGTAGTGGCCCCAGCCATTCCCAGCTCTTCAGTCCCGTAACTCTCTGAGGAAGGAAAAAGGAAAACATATTGGACAAAGGTCCTGTTAGCACTTCCTATGGAAAATTAGCAGCTTTCGCAAAGGTAGAAATCCCAATTACCTCACATTGTGAGGATGCGCCTAAAGGCTCGCTAGCAACTCGCAACAGTGCCAAAGTGAGCACCCCCCTCCCCGATCCCCAATTAAGAGCGAAGATGCTCTTCTCCCTCCTGAGTGCATCTATTTACCTTGTCCAAAGCTCCCCACTCCTGGAGCCCTCAAAAATCCCCAAAATGCACCTTTGAGACACAGAAGTGCTCTCTTGCTTGAAGCGGGGTGGCGATGGACCTTTTGCATCCCAACCGTTGTGCCCTTCAGGTCCAGTGGGTCTGCTTGGGATGCATTGTCCGTCCCTGAGAATTCTCTCAGGACAGGAACAACAGTGCGGAGACTAAAGGAAGGGTGGGGGGGGTGCATGCTTGTAAGAAAAATAATGGCGGAGAAAAAAACAAAACGAAAAAAATTGTACGTCACTATAGACGGATCTGTAAGGTTGGCTTCAGATTTCACTCTCTGTGGAATGCACTAGACCTCTAAGGCCGCCGAGAATGTTAGTGTAGTACGCTGTCAAAAGCTCAAGGAGGAACCCGACGCTTTCAGATGACTGGCTGAATTAAACCTCCTCCTCCTCAGCTGAACAAATGCTTGTTTTGGCATACGCCGAAGATAAGAAAATTCTGAACAAGGTGTCCGCAATTGGAACAAGGTCTAAATAGACAAAAAGGAATGTGTTTGTGTTTTGCCAGTATTTCACAATAACGCATGTAAGAATGATCCAAAGACAAAGAATCATTCACTGTTTTCATAAGTCACATTCCTAAGTCACATATCTTCACAATCAAAATGTTCAAAATGGAAATATCTGGTGTGAATCTCAGGCTGACACAGATGTAAAAATCATATGGTTCTCAAAATCCTGCAATACATGCGGTAGTTCTTGTTTGGTAGAGATCATGGAAAACAATCGTAGGAGCCAGACGTCCGTTATGCTTTGTCTGTTTTCAGGCATTTTCAGTCCGTTTCCTCTTGCAGATCTTTCCACTTATTAATACTTAACTGCTCCTAGAGGATTAAGATTGTATAAAAATAAATGTTTTGCTGTCATTAAAAATGTGCGTTTTGTCATTCGGACCACTGATCATCGCACAGGTTCAATGCAATGTAGGAGTTGATGTGAAAAGGCTGACAGCTCATAATAAATGTCTTTTACTTAGCAGTGAAGGAGGGCAAATGGCAAATACAATGAGCAATTAAATTGATCTTTTTTATTAAAATTAAAAATATATCTTTCATATTCGAATGTATTTAAATGATTCATGTTTAGCAGAACAATAGTGCACTTTTAACAATTTTGTAGGTTATTAAAATATTTAAAGTACCAATTGTTATTTTAAAATCCTTATTACTGTGTCAATTTTAAATCATTTAAAACTAAAATGATTAATATATATTTTTTTTACCTTTGTCATCAAATACAGTGTAGCACTCTGTAATCTATATATATGTATACATTTAACACAAATATGAGATCTTTACACAACTACATGAATTGCAGATCTTTTTTTACTAAACATGTCTGTCCTTTAGACAACATATTAAGTTAGTGTTTCCTTCAAAATTTCAGCTTTTTAAATGTAGCATGCCATGGTCTTGCTTGTTTTGGAATAATGATTTATAAAACCTGACACATGAAAATTATATTTATATTAATCTAATATATTTAATCTCATAACACTGTACAGTATGTCACTGATTGCTATGACAGAAACAATCACATCTGTTCAGATTTATCATGACACATGCAGCAGAATTTGTACATGAAATCTTAAGTCAATATAGAATGTGATGGGTGAAGCTTAATGAACACTAACTACAGATTTCTCTCTTTAATTAGTCTGTCAGAGTGGAGATTTTCTAGACATTATAGTGTTTAGTAGAATGAAAACTCCCTTGAACACTGAAGCATTGAGTGAAGTGAATATCCCAGTGTTACACTGAAACATTCTGCCGTAAGCGGTAGCCTCAAAAATCCCTCAAGCACTACAGAGTTTAGTAGCCTGCTACTCAGAAGGGAAATTTAATGCTAAGAAGCCTCTCCACTGCTAAATAAATGCATGTTAATGTCTGTGTCTTTATTTGGTTTGGGCAAAAATGAGTTTTCTAAGAACTGCAGAAGACAACGTCATTAATACCCAGTTAAGATATTTCGAGAATTTTAGAAAATTATTTATTTTGTTTCATCAATAAGAAAAAGATGCAATTTAATCTGACTATGCTCTCAAAAGATTAAAAGACTTCATTTAAAAAAATAATAAAAAATAATAACTCACTATTGAAGCAGCATTTTACAAGTGATGGGTTACTTAAAGGGGTCATATGACGTTGCTAAAAAAGAACATTATTTTGTGTATTTGGTGTAATGAAATGTGTTTATGCGGTTTAAAGTAAAAAAAACACATTATTTTCCACATACTGTACATTATTGTTTCTCCCCTATGCCCCGCCTTTCTGAAACGCGTCGATTTTTACAAAGCTCATCGGTCTGAAAAAGCGAGGTGTGCTCTGATTGGCCAGATATCCAGTGCGTTGTGATTGGCCGAATACATCAAGCGTGAGACGGAAATGTTACGCCCCTCACCATACTGTTGATGCCGTGTCCCGGCCGGAGCAACGATTCAAAAACATTAAAACCCATTA
>NW_015650027.1:1042436-1081207 GCF_001515625.1 Sinocyclocheilus rhinocerous | reverse complement strand
ATCATCAGTGGCAAATTCTTTAAATATGAAAACATACTTACAGGCTGTGAGTCAGGATAGTTTGTCTTCTTCGTAGACTGTATAGAATCAGGTCAGCATGCGCACCGAAGGGGAAACAGGGGAACTGAATTCACCGGAACACCGACATTGTAGTCTACTCTCCCAGGAAACAGTCCTCATCCATAAAATGCGTTGCACACATCTGAATATTTGATTTGAACTGTTCTGGAACAGTGTTGTAAATACAACTTAACCACTGATTTCTAGTTGTGTCCTCTTTTGGAAGACCAAACAAAGTAGTTTCGCTTTCACAACGAAACCCACAGCGTCTCCACGACATGGCGGCGGCGGCAGCAACAATACTACAGCAAGAATAAAAGTTAGGCCTTCTTTCTTTGCGTATACATTTGGGCGGTTTTATGCTAATCTTACCACACAGTGACGTAGACATGTGGGGGCGTGTTTAAACGAGGCATTTTAGGAGGGCGTGGACGAGTCTTAACTTTTATAAAGAATATCTCTTTGGGTTTGAGACTTTAGTCTTTGCAACTTTAGGGATCTTATCTATTCACGAGCAGCTTGTAACACTCCAAAGAGAAAGGAAAACTTGAAATCGCATCATATGACCCCTTTAATAAAAGAGTCCATACAATAGAGATAAACAACAAAATATGACAATACTACTTCAACTTCCTCTAATATGAACTTGTTTTTGATCTTACATAATTAGGCTTACCAATCAAATCGGTTCACAATGCAATATGCAAAAAATTATGTGCCCTTGAACTGCTTTTAGGTCAGTGAGACATCAGAACTTCACTTTTAATTAAACAAAGACAACAGTGCGTTCTGATAGCTAATCATTATGGTTGTGATCTCTCTTGCTGTCCTATCCATATCACTCTCTTTGTTTCTCTTTAATTGAAAATGTTTTGGATCCAAAACAAGATTTTTCATTAGTGAATGCAGTCCACTCGTTGTTCATATCTTGCGGTTACAATTCATCATTCAATAGCCGTATCTGCACACAGACACTCGCACCTCTGTATTTGCTCTCTTTAAATTGGCTCTGGCCTGTGGCAAGCAGGGCTAGCATCTGGAATAGAGAAATAACACCTGGTGACAGTCGCCTAGCACTACGGCAGTAAATTAAGTCCTCAATGCCACGCGCCGCTTAAGTGCACAACGCACGATACCAATCTGCAAGTTTATTATTGCCTGTCCCCGTTTGCCATTATCGGAAAACACAGTCATTAAAAAGCATTTGACCTTTTTTCAACAAGGATCCAGAAATTACTTTTCCTTTTTTTTTTTTCCTGCCTGCTCTCTCTGTCTGCCGTTCTCGAATCGTGCTCCTCAGCAAATTGTAATCAGACCCCCTTCACAAAGTGAACTACAGCCAGACAGCCCTGAGGAGATACTGCATTTAGTTAAATGTTATATCTGCCAATTTCATGAAGACAATGAAGAGGAGAAAACAGGATGGAGACAAGAGGGAGCAAGAGCAAGAGCAAGAGCAAGAAAGAATATGGCATCCTTCTGACAATGTAAAGAAGACAGCTTTGGCTCTTGGACAGTGATGCGGAAGCTTGCTAACAGAGCGACTGTTGGTGCTTTCAGAGCAGGGAGGAGAGAGGAGAGGGTGAGCAGAAACTCCCCCAGGCTCTTTGAAATCCCTCCTCATCGCTATCAAGGCCTGTCACATGTACTGGGTTCCGTGCATTTGTTTTCAGCAGGGTATGAACCGGAGCTTGGCTCCTGGAACTGTTGTCGGAGTCACGTTTCCAAGGGTCTGTGCTGAGCTGGAACAATAAAGATATGGCTTCTTTTGTAAAGCCAAACTCAAATAGATATTTCCTGACTTGCGTCACTTTATGTCAGGCCACTGGGTCCACAAACTGTGTTGTTTAGTAAAATTAAAAAGAGAGCATATTAACAGGGCTTATTCTTTGATGATAGAATGACATTTATTATATCATCAAATAAATAAAGCAAATAAATAAATACATATAATTATTATAATAAAATACAATTATTATTATTATATTATAAAAATTTAAAAAGAGCATATTAACATGGCCTATTCTTTGATGATATAATAGAATGTATTATATCATCAAATAAATAAAGCAAATAAATAAATAAATATAATTATTAGAATAATATGCAATTATTATTATTATATTATAAAAAATTAAAAAGAGCATATTAACAGGGCCTATTCTTTGATGGTATAATAGCATTTATTGTATTATCAAATAAATGAAGCAAATAAATAAATATAATTATTTTAATAATATACAATTATTATAATTATTATGATATAATATTTCCTGACTTACATCAGTTTATGTCAGGCCACTAGACCAATAATCTGTGTTGTTAATCAACATATAAATAGGATATTTATAGAGGGCCTATTCTTCAATGGTGTGTAAGCCAATAAATAAATATAAAAAATAAAAGTATTATTATTAATCATAATAATAAGCAATTTAATCATTAGACAAGTTTTAGAAATGCCAATTCATATAGATATTTCCAGAATTGCATCAGTTTATATCAGGCAACTGGGCCTACAAACTGTGTTGTATAGCAAATATAACTACAATATGAACAAGTGCCGACAACCAATCAATCAATCAATCAATCAATCAATAAAGTATTATTAATTTTGTGTTGTTAATTACAGTAATGAATAAGGAATGTAAGCTTATGATAATTATTTAAAACTTAAAAACGTAAAAGCTTTTAGTTTAAAAAATGTATATACTTAATATAATTTGTATATACCCATATAAATATTGTATGCATATATTAGGTGTGCATATGTCAGTCATATATAATATACCTCATATATAATAAATACAATTTTAACATGCATTTTTGAAGTCATATGGCATACATCAGATATCAGTATAATTGTCTGCACTCTTTATAATTATCATATGTGAGATAATAGTTATTAAATTCTTTCTTTTTTCCTATTCAAATAACTATTCCTCTGTGTCTATGTTGCAGTGTTTGTAATGTGTGAACTGCTCTGTCCAGCTGTGTCTCCCTGCAGGGGGTGCTGTGCACAGCTCTGGACCCAGAAGAGCTCATCTGTTTAAAAAAAACACACACACACACATTTATCAAAACTACATGCACAAAATAAAACACGATCACCTTCAAAGCTGTCTTAACCGTATCATACCTCACAAGTTTGCTTTGGGTTAGCAGTGAATTGAGTCATGTCTTGCGGCTAATTATCAGAAGTAGTGGGTGGTATGAAAAAGGCCTACAGACTGAGTGAAGACATCCGTCGTGTAAAGAATGTGTCTCCAGGCGATATTAACTCCCAGAACCGCACTGTAGCGGATGAAGAACAGGATAGGAGGTGTAAAAAGGGGCTTATTCAGCAGGGGTGACACAAAATTTCCATACGGGCAGAAAATCGGATTTAACGGCGCATCACCACAACAATAGCTGAGTACACTGTGACATGTTGTTTTGCCAACACAAAAGGCCCAATATCCCAAACAGATTCATCTTTACAGAGTATGAAATTCATCTGACTTTTTAAAAGCCACGGTTCCTTTGTTTAGCTACTGCATCAAGTATAACATGACATAGCTGGAAGGCTTCTTTGACCATGTTTTGGATGCTATGGATGTGATGTGATCACCACTGATGGAGATCAGTTTGTAGTATTAGTTTGTGCTATCCATCATTGTCATCGTTTACTCACCCTTCCAAACCTGTATGTATTTCTTCTGCGGAGCACCAAAAGAGATATTCTGTTTTTTCCCCCATAATTAAAGTCACTGAGGTACAATGCAGTTTATAGTTTTGTGTGACAGAAGAAAGTCATATACTGTAGGTATGAAATGGTATGAACTCTCATCTCTTTAAATTATTACTGCAATGGTGTGAAAGTAGGTCCTTTAAAATAACTTTGATTCATTTTTCATGCATATTCATTAAGTACAATATATAATAGGGCGTAAACCACTAAGTATGCGACATGGCTTCTTAGACAGAACTGTAGCTTCAGCAATATTATTTTCAATGTGTATTTATGAACACCAAAGTTCAGATGGTTGCTAAGAGACCTCTTTTTTTTGGAGTTGGTTCTTAAGAGAATCTTTCTGAAGAAGAAGGACATTGAAATATTTACCCAGACTATTCTAAAGCTTTCTGACTTTTGCACTTCTGCCTGCAGAAATAGTTCATTTTATCCTCTTTTGTCCTATGCCAAGAGCAAACATTTTATAATTAGGTTTAAAAAAGATTTAGACTACATAACCTCTCAAAACATCAAAAAGATATTACAAAATCAGTATAAGCAAATAACAGTTCATTAATGCAACATTTCTATCTCAGATAATAAATATTGCGACACCATTGTGTGCTGGGTATTGATAAAGCATTTACAGTTTGTCTAGACTGATTCCTACAAAATTTCTTTACCTTTTGGTGAAAATTAAAAATGCTCCAATATGCTTGCCATATGAACAGACTTCTAACCCTTTTTGGGAAAAAACAGTGTTGTATTGTGAAGTTTTCCCCTGCTGTTGTAACTAATGGCCAGACAATACGATACTAACGATAAAATGCAGACATCAGTGTGGATGGAGACACCATTCAGTAATTAGAAAGACAACAACAACAAAGCATGTGTATGTCAGCTTTTAAATCAGCTACAATTCTACCTCAGTGTCTTTGTCTTTGAGGATGCGTTTCTCCAAAGAAGGCGTGATAGTTCTCACCTCCCTGAAGACACAAACACTTTGGCACACACGCAAGGTTTGGAGTCAGTTCTCCTCCCCACCTAATAAATACATAAACAATCAGACAAACATTGAGCCAATTTCCCCTTCACAACCCCACTAATTCACACACACACACACACACATACACAGAGCTCCTCCTTTCCTTGGGCTGCCACACTGGCAGGGAGTATGTTGTAGCACAAACAGAGATGTGTTTTGGGTAATTGCTCGTGCTGTGTTTGTATGGAAATCTCTGAGTGTGTGACAAGGCTAGATAGCTGTCCAATGTTGTCCTGATCCACGCTTTAGGCGACTGACCAATGTGCGCTTTCCGGGGCTCCTGTTGTAAAGTTTGCTGATAAGCGAACCCGGCCCTTGAGCATCCATTCTGCCTGGTATATTAACACTCCTTATCGCCAGTCCAGATAACGAGCACATGCCATTTGCCTTCCGAGGAATTAGCCCGTCTTCCTTGGCTAACCAGGCAGTGGTGATTAACCTTTACACTGTCCAATATTCTCTGGAGACTCCCTCTCTCAGATTAGACACTATTAGTTATGACTAACTAAATGAACAGCTCTCGCCTCTCTAGACGGAGAGCAAAAAAGAGAGAGGAAGACCGGTCATGCACAGCTCATACGTGTATGGCTGTAGGAGTGGCCCTTTAAGTGGGAACAAATTAGTATTAAATTGTATTGCATATGCATATTCACTAATATGTGCTTATATTTAGATTTGCATGTCTATAGATAACCACAATTCCTTGCCTTGCATTTCAACATATACTGTAAATGAAGCGTAAAATACTCAGTAGATTAAGATTCACAAAATCACAGACTTTACAATTCAACTGTTTCTTATTAGTCAACAAAGATCTGTGTAAATAAATAAATAAATAAATAAAACAGTTCCATTTCATTCTAATTTATATGGTACTTCAATAAATTGTTTCGGAATAATCATTAAAATATTGCTTAATGCTTACAGCGGAAAAAAAAACAATTATTGTGTGAGATTATATTTCTAAATATAATTGATTTATACAGTTTAAGAAATATGTGTTACTGACTAATTTTCCTCCAATTAAGTTTTATGTATTAATTTATATATTGAAACAGAAAAAAGATGCCAGTGGCAATGTGAAGACCTAAAACAAACAAGACGAAAAAATTAAAATGTACACACAAATGATTTTATATACAGATATGTAGCTTATTCATTAACGTGATATCATATTAATTGTGCAAACTGTCCTTGAATGACTAAATGAATAAATGAGAGAGAGAAAAAAACAAAACAAAACAAAGGAGCACACTAATGGTAAATATAATGAATAAATGTAATGAATATAATAAATAAAGCAAATATTAGCAAAAAAATGTATTTGGTATTTTCTTATATACATGTTATATTATATATTAACTGTCCATACTATCCCTAAATGATTGTAATTTATGTACAAAGTCCGAAAATAATGTCTTCTGTACATGCATTATACAGTATGTATCTATTGCATTCCTTATTTTTGGAGTATTTTCCGCCTATTTCTGTAATCAGAGGCCTTTGTTAACCAGGAAAATGTGAGGAAACTGTAGAAACTGCAGCAGATGTGGATAAAAAAGAGGGATGTGAGCGTGTCAGTGTGGCAGTGGATGTAGAGGCTCTATTTGCTTGCAGTATGAGCTCACTGCTCTTGACAGGGGTCAAAGCAATAATGTGATAGAGACAATATGTTGAGCAAGTTCCAGCCAGAAAAAAGGGATGTGTGTGTGTGTGTGTGTGTTTGCTTCCAGATGAGATAACCACGCTCTGGCTGGGGGGTAAAGTGCTGTACAGCCCACTGCCTCTATCTGTACAGTTTCCCTCAGCACACACGCATACACTGTCACCACCGGCACAGCTAAACATATTAAGCCATCACATCAGGGCCTAACTGACAAGAGATGTGATGAGGTGATCCTTACAAACTTAAATTTGACTGCACCCCATGCCTCAGGCTCTCTCCATCTCATTCACTCTTTCCGACTTCTCTTTAGTGGTTGATATGATATCAAGACTCAATATATTTGTCTCAAATGCAGTGTGTGAAGATTTGCGTGAAAGCGTTTTCTGTCATATCAGTAAATCGAAAGAGTAGAGCATGGGATTTCAACCGCTAGACCATTAGTCATGATGAGATGTGTCAATGCACATGCATTCAAAATCCTCAATCTTCATACACACTGCGACCTAAATACACATCCGCACAACCATCAATTTGAAAGCTATCACACGCGGTCCGTCAGTGGGCGCTGTGTTTCTGCAAGATAACTTCACAGACGTGACACGGGATGACACTTGTGCACACACTAGTACATGGAGCTATCCAAGCTAGTCACATTTTCAACCAGATTAAGTCTTCTTGTTGAAAGTGACGGTGGAATTGGATTACCGCACTGGAAACAAGCCCCTGGATTTCTTGCAATGAGCAAGGGCCTTTGAAAGAACGCCATACTTCTGAACTCAAACACACACACACACACACACCGTTTTCTTCACAATGATGCCGCATGCACATGTGCAGCCAACATTCCCCCGGCGCTGCAGACACATTTATCTATGGGCACAATTAAAAGCATGAAATTTGAACATGCTGCATTAACTAAGAAAGCGCTTTTGTTCCTGAGGAAACAAAAGCTTGGGGAAAAAATGAGTTTTTCAACCTTGAGAGAGCAGCGCCAAGGCTCACTGATACCCAGAATAATCACATTCTGCCTCAAATCCCTGTAGCTGGCACAGGTAGAGCTCATTTAAGACCGTCCACTGGCTACTCTGAAAAGGAGGTGTGCGGAAAAGTGTTCTCCACTATCCACCCTCGGAACGTGTACTCTTTCAGCCAACAAAAACACCCCGAAGGGCTGCCAGAGTCAAATGGAGCAGCCCCTTGAATGTCCCTTCCCTTGGTGAAAGTGTGCACTCGTGGAAGCAAGAAACCAGCGTCGCTGTTCTCCATTAAGCTGGTCCACCACCGGCGCTCGAAACGAAGCCTCGTCTCCACCTTAAGAGAATGACTAATCAAGCAGCCTGGGCTCCATTTGCAAGCTGTCAGTCAAGCAGCTTTGCTATCTTCCCACCACGGCTTCCTCCTCTAATACCAATTTAAATCGTTCACGGGCCTTCCGCTGCCATTATTCAAAAAGATCATAATAGTTTTCCTCGCGCCCAAAGCACAAAAAATCAATTATTTCCCCACAAAGACTTGAAAGTACTTAGCGTGGGGCTGCGGCGAGTGGAGCTGTGGGTTATATCAAATTGAAACTGCACTCATTACACGCCACACAATTAGTTACCTCTGGTCTGTGCAGCCTTTCATTCCAAATGGCATATCTGTATTATTACAGAAACAAGCATGCAAATGCCATTGTTGGGGATTTAGAGAAATCAATAGGACAGTGGCGCAAGCGTTTGGTGGCCCGTCACTCAAATCTGCTGCGGGCCAGAGATAAAGGTCTGAATTCAAATTAGTGCCGGCAGCCTGTGACATCACAAGTGACACCCCAAATAAAAGACTGGCTCCATGATATGTGTAATTATTCCCCACGACTTCTCCTTTCTTCGCCCCTCATTGTGTGGACTTGTGTAACTATGTTTCATATAAAAGGATTAAGAGTATTTTAATGAAAAATTTTAATTGTTTCTTTGTGTGTGTGTGTGTGTGTGTGTGTGTGTGTGCGTGCACTCCATGGGTACGCGCAGTGTCCGAGAGTGTGTGAGAGAGTTGTTCTTATCCAATGAGTGAATAACATGTTTCTCATTTGTTTCTCTTTCACTCTTTTGATTATAAAACAATTATGGTCAGGAGTAATGTCAGAATTTCTAGCTCACTTGAACAATCACTTCACTAGCTACACCGATATAAATGCCAGGGTTGTGTGTCAATTTAGAATTGAATTTAAAATGCCTTGTAATTTTCAGTTTAATTCCTGTATTGAATTTAAATCAAACTGAAGGCAGCGAACAGGGTGCAGAATTAAAATTTTAACGTGAGGAAAAATTAAAAAATTTAAGTTTAAAGATTTACTAATACTGATAGATTAGACAGTTGTATGTTGTTTATATATCTTATCATATTTAATAAATTCATTTTTGTGAACCAATGTGGATGGACACGTTCCAGACACCTTCACTTTTCCAGAATGCATTACATGTGATGAATTTATTTAAATGACAATTTAGCAGATTCCTCCTCCTGTCATTCCAATTCACATTCAGGGGCCCTATAATTTCCAAAGAAAATATAGACAGAATCATGAAATCCAGTCATAAAAATGGAATAACTGTTTTATGCAGAATATAATGGAATTCAGTTAAATTTGGATGAAAAAACGTAAGGCTCTGCCGTCTCACTGCATGATATATATATAATTGACAAATTAATTAAATTGTTAAGGTTTTATATATTCTTTTGATTACCACCATATTTAATTTGTATTAAATCATAAAACACAGAATGTAGAAAAATTAAAACACAGTTTAGGGCACTTTTATTGTTAATAAATTATAAAATTGTTAAAGTTGTATGAATTCATTTGATTAAACATAGTGTCCATTTACACTAAGTGCAAATAGCCCGCCTTGTTGGCAGAGGCTATTACACTAACTCCTCCCACCAACATGTGCTTGGGGTAGTCAACACTACAAAAGACGACCATCAATGATCAGCTCCAGTGGCGTAGATGTTAAAACGCATATTGTAGTCTTTTTGATGTGAACGGCAAGTTCTAATCCGCCTTTTGCCAAACTTTCTTTCATCCTTTTCAAATTAAATATCACACCAGAAAGGCATTTATTTTCAATAAAAATGAAGGAAATAATCAAAAAGTTGAAAATAAAGTATCAGGTAGGGTTAGGGTAGGTGTAGGGAGGGCTTTATTGTCCCAATAAGGTGGCATCCATTTAATAATTTGAATTAACATTATAATTTAGGCTCAATACATATTATTGCATACTGTTTTATAATGTACTACAATACTGAGTTGCAGATAATTGCCACTATTAGCAGTAAGTAGCATAAATAGCAAAAAAAACCCTGCTATTTTAACAGTGTAAATAGAATCTAGCTATTTGCACTTAGTGTAAATAGCATATCGCTAAAAACACTGCTATTTTCACTTAGTGTAAATATAATCCATTGCTATTTGCACTTAGTGTGAATAGAAACCATTGCTATTTGCACTTAGTGTAAATAGCATCTATTGCTAAGAAAATATGCTATTTTCACTTAGTGTAAATAAATAGCATCTATTGCTATTTGCACTATAGAGTAAATAGCCACTGCCACATACTTTTTGATTATTAAAATTTAATTAAAAGAAACCATTAAAACAGAATTTAGAATGAACAAAATGGAAAACATAGAATTAGTGTGAAAAAATAAAATGGATTTCGCAGGGCCCTAACATTGCAATCCAACTTCCTGTGGGGTGTGGTAAATTCAATTCAATTTCACACTCACGAATTGTAAGGGAGCCAATTCTTCAGTTCTGAACAGTGCACGACCCTGATAAGTGCAACATGTTAATTAGTTTTCGGCTCAAAAAGCACGTAAGAACTTATTGTAGACAACTTGAGTCCTGTAGATCTGACCCCAGGCTAACCTTCAATTTGACCCCATGCTGGGACAGGTGAGGTCAAAGGTCGTGATCTGCAAGTCCAGAGGTGGGCTGAAGACACAGGGGACAAGGGTTAAGCATGTGCAGCGGAAGTGCCCACAGTGACCTGTCACCCAGGTGATCCTTTAACAGCTCTCAGAACGTTTGAGTGGCCAAAAGAGGGACAACAATTACCAATTAGCAGCCTCATCTCCACCCCCAAAACAAAAGCCAGCAGGAATGCAACTGCTTAAAAGCTACAAAGAAGAATTAAAGAGAGGGGGGTCGAACATTCCTTCCAGTCACACACCCTCGAGCTACATCCAGCCACTGTTCGAGGTGCGTCTGTTATTTCTGCGCTGTGCAAAGAGCGAGCGGTGTGTCTATCCGTATTGCGGCGTTCATATTTGTGACGGTGCTGCTCATTTCGAACATTGGAGACATCCCAAACATCTCTCATTCAAAAACAAACAAAGACGTGCCCTTCGTGCGGCAGGGACGAGTGGAGAGAGAGAGCGGGAGGGAGGACATGCCCTTTCTGGCCTCTTTTTCTCTCTCTCTGTGTCCTGCCCCCTTCCCCTTTAACACAGGGGTTCCTCATTCAGCGTCGGTTAAACGTTTTCACAGCCACACAATGCCAGAGCAAGATGGCAGGTGCGAGGGAGACGGAGAGAGAGCGCAGGAGAGTGAGAAAAGGAGAAAGACAGAAAAAGCAAGCGCGAGAGAGGAGGTCAGCCCATTTGGCACAGTAATCGTTGTGAGCATATTAACAGAGACCCAGGTGTCTGCGCTTGACCCCTGCATGACGGTTCCATTAACCCGGCAGGCTAGCAAGGAGTGTCCAGTAAAAGGGCGTTCCATTCAGCAGCACTGAGCCGGGTAGGGCCCTGCTCGCCTTCATCGCCACCACCACCACCACCAAAAAGAAGCAAACCCCTCCATTCATGTAAACAGCCCCCACTGGACACAAGCATGTTATGAGGGCCACAAGACACTCTCAAGACCTCCGATATAATACACACACACTAATATGCACACACATGCTGCTTTTTTTCTGTACCCAACCAAGTGAGATAAAGACTGGCAGCATAGCTGAGGGGAGGCGGGTGTGAAGGGGAGGGGATGGGAGGGATTGGATGGGGGCTTCAGAGTTGTCATTCAGCTGCTTCCAAAGCACACAGTGCACAACGCCACATTGTGCAGGGATTGTTAGCTGTGCTGGGTGCATCTGCTAGACGATTTACATTTTGTACACAAGCATGTTACAACACACGTTTGTTTGTACACATTGGTGCATGTTGTGTTTTGACGTGTGGTACACATGTGCTCATTTTGTGTATGTATCATTTTGAGTCGGAAGGAGTCGTTTGATTATATGAAACAGAACCTTGATAACAAAATATGATGGTCATGAATTAAGATTTAATTTTCGCAAATAATTTTGTTCCCTCATTGTAGTTACATTTAACTAAATTATAATGAATTAGTGCAACGTTGACCATGCTTTAACTAAACTGTGGGAATTAATTGGTCAGGTCTGGGAACAAATTCTTAATGTCTATTTCTTCTTCCGTATGTGGTGTGCACTGTACGTTTGTGCTTTGTTACTTTAGATAAAAATAAATTTTAGCTTTCAAGTTTTATCAGAAAATTCAAACAATAAATGTTGCTTTGACGCTCAGTGACAGGTGTGACATATCACTATATTGCTGGCAAAATAGCTGTCAACAACATGTCGCATGACATTACAGTTACCTTAGGAAAGTCATAGAATGTCCATTGTTTTAGTTAGTAAAAAAAAAACTAACCTTTTTTTCATGTCAAATTCTGTTCTTTAAAAGGCCATTTTGAGTTTAATTTAACAAAAATGTATCAGTTTTATAAAAATCACCATTTAAATGATTAAAGGAGATTTTCCTTTTTCATCCAGCTCATAAAACTCAAAATGTATTTCTGGGTCAAAACGACTCAAAATAATGGAGCAGGTCACACATGTTAAACGTTGCTATATATAACACATTTGGATGTTTGAATTATATTAAACAGAGTTTTTATATGTCAAGAGTGAGATTTTTTACTGTCCTAACATGCCTACACAACTGTGCACACTCAACATCCTGAGCCTGTGGTCAGACAGACCATGGTTGTATCAATTAGACAACACCAGTCAAATAAAATCTGAACTTGCCTTCGGGTGACTGTGATATGTCACTCCCTATTTGCATCCGTAACAAATGTTTATAACCTGGGAATTGAACTGTACCGTTGCCTTACTAGAGAAGACATTTACTGAATACCGCTTTGTCCATGTTGCACAACAGTGAATAACAGACTTATTTGTTTACTACTGAATGAATACAGTCCTCTTAGGGCACTGATGTTCATTCTTTATCATGTTCACCCGAGATAACTTCCTCTTTCATAGGCAAATCAAGACACAACTTGACCAGGATTTACTTGTAGATATGCCAGCGTGATATTTTTGTGGTTAAACTAAGGGAGAGGTCAGTACAGAGGAGCCTGAAGCTGGAGCCAGACGCTTTAGTGACACAGAGACAGTGATGGAGAGTGTACCCACGCTCCATGACAGCAGCACAACGCTTTAGTTTAGCTTAGCCAAATCGGCAGTTAGGTGTCAAAACAGTGTGAATGTCACTCAGTGGTGCTCCACCCAAGCAACAAACACCTCGGAAAGCAGCAGATCCTGATCTCAGGTAGATCCAGCCAGGCAGCTTCAGACAACATCTGCTCATCCAGCACCATCCGTACAAATCAGCATAATTGCCATGCTTATGTAAAACGTCTTTGATGACATCATCACTCACAATCACCTGCCCTTTGGGACGTAGCAGGCCGCATCCCTCTTTACATTTTCCACTAATGCCTGGGTATTAACTCAAAGACAAGCAGCTCAACTAGGCTAAATGAACAAACAGAGGTAATCACAGTGGGAATTATATCACCCAGTCTGTGGCAAGTTTTACACATTTGCCTGTTTGTAAATGCAAAGATGACCGTTTTTATACACAAAGCGGACACAGGTGGAGGGCAAAGTGTTATTTTAAATAGTACAATACAGAAAAATATTACATATTTATTTTAAACTGAAAGATTAGATAAACTGGAAATGCCCTTGTGTGTTGTAATTTTTATATGCATTACTATTTTAAGAAGTTTTTAAGATCTACGGATTTCAACTCTATGACAATTTTTTTCGTCAAATTAAATTGGTGCATTCAAATTTGATTATTTAATTCATGAACTTTAAAAATGAAATGTTTTAAACAACACAGTTTGGTAAATGGCAAAACAGCTACATTTGCTTTTAAAATAATTAAGCTAATTTTATATGTACTAAAACTTAACATATTTAAACAAATAAAATTTAAAACGTTTGTTTAAATGAATTTCTTGAGTGTATTCATAGTAAATTTGAAATGACAAATAAATAAATAAATGGAAACATAAAAAAAAAATCAGAGAACAGTGAGAACACAGCAGAAACATTAGAGCGCTCACTCAGAATTGCACAAAAAAGCACTTTCATCTGCCATTTATCAGGCAAATAGATAGCCCCGCCCACAAACTCACATCATTGGTTGGTCTGCTCAAACTAGCAGATCAATATGTTGATAGTGTCACAGAACAACTTTTTGAAGGGAATCAATCTACAAATGACACAGTCGTCTAAAATATTTTAACATTGAAAAAATGACCCACTTTATGTTTGTAGTGTGCAGCGGACATCACCTTTTTCAGCCCTTTTTCCTCTGGCCTCACCCACTCATTGAACGTCTCCTCCCAGTCAATGCATTGGCCACTTTGATCAGTGTCTCTCAGTACATGAAACTTCCATTAGAGCTTAGGTGATGAGGGAAATCAGTGGGATTGGTTGCCGCATGAGTGCCTTCTCCCAGATGGACAAAGCAGAATAAATATTGCAGATAATTTGCATATTGAGCAGAATATTGGTGTAGTGTGTAATGCAATCTGATAAACAGAAGCCAGCAGGAGCCCAGTTACATTTTCATCTGCATTGTTATACAAGGTCTTCAGCGAACCAGGAACCACCAAGGGACTCATAGTCAGATTCACCTGTACATTCAATTAATGAACGTTGTATTATTCCTTCATTCCTGTAAATGCATTGAGCGGTTCCATCAATTAAGCAGCAGGATTTTGCCTAAGGGAATTTGCTCTGAATATTGTATGACAGCAGCGAGGGCACTTAAATGTTGACATCCTCCATATAAACCTGGAGGCCAATTTTGAAGCTCAGATTCAGTGTGAGCTTGTCTCTGTGGACCGATGATGTAGAGGAGCATCAGTAGCCTATCATTAAAAACTCACTCCAGTCCTTTTAAAAACGTGTCTCTGGCTTGGTGTGGCATTTTCTAATCTTCATATGATCAGAGGATCTGTGTGTGCGTGTCTAAGCAGACCCAATGACATCCTGACACCATGTCTATGGAAAAATCAGAGAAAGCCCCGCTCTTATCATCTAG
Source organism: Sinocyclocheilus rhinocerous (assembly GCF_001515625.1). NCBI lineage: Eukaryota > Metazoa > Chordata > Actinopteri > Cypriniformes > Cyprinidae > Sinocyclocheilus > Sinocyclocheilus rhinocerous. The sequence continues at coordinate 1,066,315 of NW_015650027.1, read as the reverse complement.
AGATGATCCTGTTCAAGGCAGCTGGGCAATTTTTGGTTTGGTGTGAGGGGATTAACAAACCAGGCCAAAACATTCCAGCCTAATTAGCAATGGCTGTCAGATGCATTCGCACAAACATACTGCTGCACATCACAGTACGGCTGAAGAACGCTGTGTCCTTCTTGGAAGGAAACCAACTTTATGTTGTGAACACAAACACCCACACCCACCCATCCACCCACACATGCCCACTGTGTCAGATGTTGACGTGAAGATAATGAGAGCCAAAACCTAAGCTTTGCACTTTCAAGGAAAAATTCTTAAATTCTTTGGCCTATGTAATTTTCTAGGGCTTTTTTTTCTAATTGCTTTTTTACCAATGGGAATAGAAACCATGAAGGAATTTTCTCTCTATGAACAAAGATTTGTCTCTTGTGTTTGATTTGCTCTGTTGGTTTACCTTGAGATTTTAAAAATGCTCTTGCACAGGGTCACTGGCTAGAAAACCGTCTGACTACAAGTGCGCATAAAGCCTGTGGAAAAACTCTCTCACAACCTTCATTTGTTGTTTCTTTCTCCCTCTTTATCTCCCTCGAAAACACAAAAACTCATTCGCTTGGTGTCTTACATCTGTCCGCTGTTTCCAGAAAGCGGTACAAGCAGGCACAAAACGCTCCAGCCCTGTGAATGCAGAGTGTGTTCTATTGTCCAAATGAATTAGCATTACTTGCTGCGGTTCAAGGTGACTTGCCTTCTTCAGACATTAAGACACCTGTATAAGTAGATGTATAAATTTATTTTATCCCTCTTGAAAGACACCAGGAGATTTGTGCAGTATGGAATCAACTCTTTTTGTGTGCGCACTAACCTTCAGCTAAGTGTGCTAATTTAATTACCTGCTACCTGAATGAAGTTGTTTGTGTGCTAATGTCATTCATACTAGGCCTACTATGTGGTCAACTGATGGAAGAGAGGTTTTAAAGCAAGCCTTCTAAAAAAGCACCACATTCCATTAAATCTCATACAAATCACACTGCAAACACACACACAAGTGTGGTTTCACCTGCTGAGCACTTTAGCATGCTTGCATCTGGGATTTGTTAGCATAGCCAGTTAGCACAGCATTAGCATATCAGAAGAGGAGTTAATTAGCCTTTTTCACACTTCCATGTTTCTGGCTTCCGGATTGGCGCTTGCAGGGTAAATGTTTTTCCGGTGACAATTGCGGCCGTACTTAACAAGAATGAGTTCGAGAATCAGAGTCTTTTTATACAAATTAGAGATTGTGAAAATGCTTGAACTGCCGGTAGGCTACTTTACTCTACAAAGCGTAAACATTTCACAATTAACTTTTTGCGTCAGCTCGGGTCGTCAAATACAAGTTTGTTTAAATCTAAATGGTGGCAGTTATAATTCAGTTAGTTTTGCCGTTCTGTCCGTTTGGTGCTGGCGCTGCATTAGGACTCTCTGCGTGAATTTGTTTCGCTATCAACCAGTCCGGTTAGAATTGTTTAATGTATTCTTGGAAAAAATTTGCATCTGGACATAAATGTTGTCATTTTTAAGTAATTTATCATGTGGTGATTCGAGAGTAAATTGAGATAATACGCTCAAATGTACCGGAGATCAAAGACTATATAAAGGGATGTCGGAGATGGAGAATAGAAACCAACCGGTGCTATATTGAACGCATTATCTCACGAGTCAGCGGTCTGAGTGACCATATAAGTTGTAATTTCCGATTTTTGTGAAAAAGGCTAATAGCGTGCTAATTGGTGTATAAATTAACATCTGACTCACTGTAATGCACTGTAGCCTGACCTGTTAACACCAGGTAGATAAAGAAGCATACTATAGAAAAAAACCTTAAAAGGAAGTAGAAAAGAGCCTTTTTGTCTACCTGTCAGAATTACCAAATATTACACCCTGTCCTCCTTTCTCGATATCTTTTGCAATATACCATTCAAAAGTTTGGGGTCAGTAAGATTTCTGAAAATAAATTAATAATTTTATTCATCAAGGACACATTAAGTTGATCAAAAGTGAAAAAAAAAAGTTCTTTCGAACTTTTTTCGTTACAAACATTTTTCTTGTCTAAAAAAAAAAAGCTGTTCTTTTGAATTTTCTGTTCATCAAAGAATCATGGAAGAAATGTATTGTGGTTTCCACACAAAAAAAAAAGTAAGAAATGTGTCTTGAGTACCAAATATTTTAGAATGACTTCTGTAATATTGTGTGAAGACACTGAAGACTGGAGTAATGGCTACTGAAAATTCATATTTGTCATCAAAGGAATAAATTATATTTTAAAATAAATATAAAACATTTTTAAAAATAAATTAATAAAATAACTCATATTTAAAATTTAAATAATATTTCATGATATTACAGTTTTACTAATGAGCTAAAGAGTCTTCTTTCAAAAACATTAAAAAAAAAACTTACCGACCCCAAATTTTTAAATGGTAGGGTATATGTATTTTTTTTATATGAAGGTCACATAACGGTCTTGTAAACTCTTTTCCATTCTTTCAACATATTTACTACTTTTCAAATGTCTTATGTATTTGTTTACACAAATTATGACATTATACACAAAGCATAACAGTTAAAACTGCATAGCACAGTACGGTAATATCAGAAAAGGAGCTAATTGGTATAACAATTACAATCTGACCTGCTAACAAAAGGTAGATAAAGAACTATACTTATAAATACTTGGTCGTAAGTAAGCAGAAAGAGCCTTTTTCCCTATCTGATAGATTTATCAAATATTACACTCTTTCCTCCATTCTTTTTTAATATGCTTCACATCCACATTTCTTGCAGTTACCAGAAGTTGTGTATTTCTGTAATGGGTGGTCTACAGTCCATCCAAAAGCACTCACGATAAAGCACACACACGTACACACACACACAAAAGCTTGGAGATGTGTAAAATGCCTAATACGTGTAATTTAAAAGCACAAATAGGAGTCCTTGGGGTCTGCACATATTGAAAACCACTCCATTTTTTTGCAAAGGTCAGATGACTAGTGGGTGCTCACATAAGGCAGGATGTGTCAAGGTGAGAGTGTTAATAAACTAGACTGTACTGTTTCTCTGAGACTAAGAAACAACACCTGTGTCTTATGACAACAGAGAAATCATCTAAAGAGCTTTAATCAATTCATGTGTTACAAATACTATTTCATCAAATGAAGCAAATGAACATGATTTCACACTCTCAGTATTGGGTGAATGCGCTTGAAGCTGTGGAATGCCTTGGTTAAATAAGTGTCAGGCATTCTCTTTCAAAAACGGCATTGATGAAAACTATTTGTTTGTCCAGACTCATTGCTGTGAAATGTAAATTTCTGTAATTAAATTTCTTATCATGTCATGGAAAGGAGAAAGGATAAAAGTCATGATAATGAACGAGATGTGTATTTATGAGTGTTTGTGTGGGGGCCTCGCGGAATTGCCATCATACTGAGGGCTGGGCTCCTGCCAGGGCTAATTAGCATGAACAACTTCATATGGTGCCTGTGGCAGGGGCCCCGATAAGAGGGTCCCGCACACGGCCCCATACAAATCCTCTGCCTTATCTCCATCTCCTCAGAACAACCAGTTTCAGCCCAATTTCATTCTAATCTTCAGCATAAACAATAGCGATATTTCATCAGCACTGAAGACAGAAGAAGAGAGCCGGGGAAAGAAAATAGAGGGAAAGATTGAGGCACGATAAGATTTTCCTTTTACGCTCACCTCTTTTATAGCACTTTCCCTATTCACACGTAGCAAAGTCTGTATTATGCATACAAGTTCTCTCTTTTTGCATCACACAAATCTAAATGTCTTTGAGATGAATTTAAACAATCGCTGATCAATTCTGATTAATAGAAGATGAGCTGTGTTGGGGAAATTGAGTGATTTTAATGCTTGAATTATGTTAGTCTCACAGACATGATTCCACTCTTCAGAAAAAAAAACTCTTATGAGTGAATGGTTTAATTTTCATGTACAAATGTCCTGTCTTCATCCTCCTTCCTGTGTTGTGATTATCAGCATTACTGATGGATGAGGATAACCTGTAGCTCTGCACTGAATGAGAAATGAAGTTGATTTAATCAGTGGTGCTAAGCTGAACCACACACACACACACACACACACACACACACACCGCCTTAACCATACTCATCCTGTTAACTCTTCCATCGGTCTGGTTCACTCCTCCACCATCCCCTTTAGAGATCCAGCACACACACATTTCGCTTCATACAGCTTGACCTGGGAAATGGACTGCAGTGTTTTACTGTAATTTATTTTGTTCTTTTATTTTACACTGCACTAGGAGCTCTAGAGCAATAATATAAGATGTGTCATGAACTTATGACAGCATTGCTCCTGGATTGAATAAGACACAAAATTATTTCGATGAATCTACCGTAAAACAAGATTACAAAGAAAGGATCATGTTTGATTGTCTTACAATGATCATCATCATGAAACAAATCTCTACAGTCAGGTATCATTTGCATGGCATACACAGAAATCAGGCCAATGCATAATCTCATGAATCACACCTTATAAAACATGTCTAAAACGATTTAGTTTTGCTGTATTTCTTAAATGTAAAGAAATGGCAAAGGCTGCCTTTCTTGAGCAAGTCAGATCGCCTTTTATATAATTAATTGAGAATCACTGATAATTTTGTTTTAGTTAGTTTGAACTGTATGTTTTAGTGCATTTCAGCACATACATTATATATTTATTTCAGTACCCTAAACTGTATGAAAGATTATGCAAGGAAAGTATATGTATAATACGTTTTGCAATTGTTTTATATGAAATAACTTACAAGAAAATAAATAATACTGAAACTGTTACTAGCTAATATTTCAATTTTTTTTTAAATATTTTTTAGTTAAAAGACTAGATTTTTTTCTCTTTTTTGTTATAAGAAGGGCACATTAAAACTGCTTTACATTTTTTGTCATACCTTTATTATTAATTATTATTATTATTATGTTGTCTTTTATGCATATATTTTGTTGTTTTACTTTTATCCCAGACCCAGACTTTCAAACCTAAAACATGAACATGAAATATTATGTTTAAAATGATAATAATCTAAGCAAAGAGTGAAGCAAACACAAACCAATTCGATATTTATTGTGTGAAAAATATTGATATAAATTATTACACAAATAATGTTGAGAAAAAAATGCAGAGATTAAATAATTGCCCTGTGATAAAGTAAGTGATTTTATTGATCTTTAATGTGTGCAGAAATAATCAAGCTTAGAGATTGAATCTTCCTCTACTGTCTGACAGCTTGGGTGTGATTGTTTGTATGTTCTCATGAATATCCTCACAAATATGGAGACTTAAAATGTTATTACCTCACAATAGAAGTAGAAAGTCCCCAATATGATAGAAAAAGGTATGTAAGTGCGTGTGTTTAGAGGATGACGAAAGGGGGTCAGAAAAGGGTATATTCCCAGGACAGTGAGATGAGCCAGCGACCTGACTTAGTGAAAGCGAGATGAAACCCTCACCTGTCCCTCTGTATCACATCAGGAAAAGTTCCACACACACTCCAGGAAAGGTAGAATATCACACACACACACACACACACACACACACACACACACACACACACACAAATCCAAGCACACACAGATACTGAGTCCACTCCAGTAAGCAATGAAGTGCACTGCATGAAACTCAAGAGAAACTAAAATTCAAGAGTTTGTCTAAAGTGCAGAAACATATACACATTAATCATAAAATTAACTTTGCCAAAATCCAAATAAATGTAATGTGAAACTTCATTAAAACAATGTAATAATTTAACTGACCAAGATTTCTACAAAGTGCAACTCACTTTGCAGTTAAATCTCACTTTTTATTGGAGAACGTCCTTTGTTTAGACAGAGCGGCACAGTGTTTATCGATTAATTATTCTGTGTATTAGAAGTAGAACACCGGATTTTAAACAGCTCTGGTTTTATTGCACCTGTAATTAAAATAATGCTGTTTAAATAGCAATATGCAGCTTGGAGAATAGAAGGGAAAGTCATGGTGTGATTCCTCCCCCACACCCTTTCTGCACTTGCTGGAGAAAATTACAACCTGGCTGCACACTTAATATTTCGTCCTTAAGCAAGTATGACAAGCTCTCTTTGTGTCACTCTCCCACTCGCACCCTCCCTCCTGCGACCTCGCTCCCTCCTCTCTCTCTCGTCTCACTTGCTTAGCATTAGCAAGCACACCATGCTTTGTCATGTGATGAATATGAGAAGTGAACAATCAGAAAAATAAATTTAACTCAAAAAAAGAAAGAAATTATGACATCATCTAATGAAAAGACCTCAAGGTTCCCTCCGTCCTGAAGACAGAGCAAAACAGGATCATTCATTGCCGGAGAGTGATGTCTCGACTCTCGAAGCGCCGCGCGCACTTCAGACAGAGTTGCATCACCGCGTTTGTTTTGGCAAATTCTGGGTCCCTAACATGTCATCTCAGATAACTAAACATACTCCTGTGTATCTAACCATGGGCGAGACACATAAACACATATCATTTTAGATCAGGGGAAAGTTAACATGCCATCATAACATTTCTCAAGTTTGTACAGAGCTTAGTATTTAGAGTTAAGATGATTTGTTCCTTGTTACTAAATGTATTAATGGAAAAAATAAATTGCAATATCAAAGATTAATCCGTGAACAAATTCAGTACATGGTCTGTACAGTAAACTGCAGTTAAGTGGATATTTCAAATGTAAATAAATATTCTGACATCATTTACTCACCTGTATGTCTTTCCAAACCTGCGTGACTTTCTTACAGAAGATATTTTAATATTTTGACGAATGTTTCTGTGTTTGTCTGTACAATGAAGGTCAGTTGGGTCCAAAACAATACTTATCTACATGTGTATTTTAATAACATAATTATTAAAATACACCTGTAAAAAATAATAAATTCCTTCATATTGATACAGTACATTGTGCATGCATGCACAAGGACAAAGTGTGTACAAAGGTATATATCCCTGTCCTGCACACACAGGGCAGCGGCATTGATCATATAATTTACTCTTGTCTATTAGCCAGCAATGATATTGATCAAATAATTCCTTCTGCAGAATCTGGACACTGACAAATTGCTAAAACGTTTCTGCCACATTTAAGCATATCCTGTAATGGCCTGGCCATCGATTGCAGCTCCCATTCTCTTTTTGCATGTAAACAACTCCCTTTCAGTGGTGCTGAGCACACATGGTGCATAGCATGTCTCTGTGTTCGTCAAATTCTGAAATTAAGTAATTCAAGTGGCCTTCTCTTCCCACTACTCAGAATAGAAACAAATTGCTAGCGTTCACTCCTGAGGTAATTTCCCAACGATTTGAAGATTACGTCGGCTGAAAGGCAATTTGACCCCATTTTCCTTCTGCTCTGCTTTTTGATTTTTCTGTGAGCCCCTAGCCTGAGACTGAATGAGAGAACACCTTTACTTAATCTTATATTACTGTACTGAGAATGCGCAATGGACACAGCAGCAACAACACCGTACACATACACTCACGGTGCAACTTACACCAGTGTTATTGTAAGGGATAGTTCAACCAAAAATAAAAATTATGTCATCCTTTACTCACCCTCATGTCTTTCCAAAACTGTATGCTTTTCTTAGTTCTGAGGAGCACAAAAGAAGATATTTTGAAGAATGTTTCTGTTTTTGCCTGTACAATAAAAGTCAAAAAATACTTGTGTATACTGAAAAAATATTATTTTCCAAAATATCTGCTTTCGCCTTTCACAAAAGAAAGAAAGTCAAACAAGTTTGAAATGACATGAGGGTGAGTAAAAGATGACAGAATTTTCATTTTGGGGTGAACTACCCTACTAAAAAAGTTATATATTTAAAATACATTTATTTCATATTAAATACTCTAGTGTAATGGATCAGGTTGGATCCTGGTCACGTACTGTATAGACAGATTGAGGGATAAAAGATTAAGTCATTACTATGCGGAACAGATTGTGTATATGTGTGTGTGTGTGTGTGTGTGTGTGTATGCATGCATTTAAATGCTGACTCCTGCTCTGTTGAACTCCACAGCTCATGAGGACCTCATACATGAAGCATGAACTTGTGCAGCTGCCTTTTATTGAACATAACCAGTGTGAGTGCAGGTGAGATACATGCTCACACACATACACACAAACTGACCTAGCAATGTCAGTAAGGGTAACATACCATAGACTTATATTCCCTAGTAAAAAGTAATTTAAAATACATTTACTTCGTACTAAATATAGTTCAAATCTATTAACATATTTACTGACATATCGCTCAAGACTAATTGATATAAAAATCATAATTAAACTTTATTTGGAGTAGTACTTGTGCGCAACACACATTTCTTAATGTCAAGCCCAAATGTGTTTTAATATCACTATTGATGAGGATTGTATGATCTTTGAATAATATCGGTCTTTAAATGCAAGATATTTAAAGTGTACCTAAAGTATACTTGCAATGGTTCCACTTTAGCACAATCAAATATACTTTAGTATATCTTTAGTACTACTTCCATGCAATTAAACTGCATTAAGTACAAAATTAGTTGTTCCAATTTAGCAGACTTTAAAGGGGTCATATGATGTTGCTTAAAAGAACATTGTTTTGTGTATTTGGTGTAATGAAATGTGTTAATGCGGTATAAGGTTAAAGGAACAGTGTTGTAAATACAACTTAACCACTGATTTCTAGTCGTGTCCTCTTTTGGAAGGCCAAACAAAGTATTTTCGCTTTCACAACGAAACACACAGCGTCTTTACAACATGGCGGCGGCGGTGACAGCAACAATAAAGTTACGCCTTCTTTCTTTGCATGAACATTTGGGCGGCGTTATGCAAATCTGGGGGTGTGTTTAAATGAGGCGTTTTAGGAGGGTGTGGACCAGTCTTAACTTTTATAAAGAATATCTCTTTGGGTTTGAGACTTTAGTCTTTGCAACTTCAGGGATCTTATCTATTCACGAACAGCTTGTAACACTTCAAAGAGAAAGGAAAACTTGAAATCGCATCATATGACCCCTTTAAGTATACCAGTTTAGTATACCAAAAGTTCAATTCCAGGGTATTTTTATTAAGTACATAAATATGTAAATGTATTTGTATACTTAGCATGAAATAAATGTATTTCAAATACATTTAAGTATATGTGACCCTGGACCACAAAACCAGTCATAAGTAGCACGGGTATATTTGTAGCAATAGCCAACAATACATTGTATGGGTCAAAATTATCGATTTTTCTTTTATGCCAAAAATCATTAGGATATTAAGTAAATATCATGTTCCATGGAGATATTTTGTAAATTTCCTACCATAAATATATGAAAACTTAATTTTTGATTAGTAATATGCATTGCTAAGAATTTCATTTGGACAACTTTAAAGGCGATTTTCTCAATATTTTGATTGTTTTGCACCCTCAGAGTTGCATCTCGGCCAAATATTGTTCTATCCTAACAAACCATACATCAATAGAAAGCTTATATATTCAGCTTGCAGATGATGTATAAATCTCAATTTTACAAAATTTACCCTTATGACTGGTTTTGTGGTCCAGGGTCTCATATTTATTTTTCACTAGGTTATCCCATTAATGAAAAACAAATGAAACATTTAACACAACAAAAATAAAGCTAAACTACAATATATTTTCATGGATCCAAAACTAACTAAAAATAGCCACAAATTAATTTGTGTTTTAGTTCTTAATACATGATATATTATAAAATATATTATAGCATTATAACTTTGGCAGCCCTAAAACAACTAAAGCTACTGTATAACAAAGAAAACAAAACTAAACTGACAAATCTCTCAGTAGCTCAGCTCAATAGCTTGCTTCATTCTACTACATATCCGTCATTTTCTGAAAAGGCTTGTTGACATCGCCTACACACTGCAGGCTGATGAAGTGCATAAGATCTAGTCATGGATCAATATACAAAAGAAATGCTTTCTACAAATGTGTGTGCATGCTTAGTCTTAGGTCATGTAATACTGTAACCTATACTGTAACAAGAACTGTTGAAAACATGGGACACTATTGCTATGCACACCACCATTACAGCAGAGCCTCACTTCACCAGCAGAGGAATAAATGGAAAAGCAGTAGTAGTATCCCGATCACACGCTGCACACACACATGTTGTACGCACAGCTCCAGTCAGGTCTGTGAAAAGTGGGCTCAAGACTGCAGCTGGTGGCACAAAATGCGGCGATGCAGGGAAGTGACACCTCCTGTCACCACGGTGACCCTTCTTGACTCACGGCTGACAACCCCATCGAGCAGACTTGCTGATAAAGCGTTCTCTGGCTCTCTCTCGTTTTCTCTGCGACCTGATCCTGTGTGAAGGGCTTAAGGAAAGCAAGGCTATGAACGAACATCGTGAGAGACAGAGATATAGCAGGGGGGTGTGGAGTGGAGTGTGATAGGGAGAAAGCAGTTGCAGAGGGAGGAACCGAGGCACGGGAGCGACTGGGAGGGAGCGCTCAGGTTAGATCTGAGTTCGAGTGACATTGCATCAACTCACTATCACATCTCCTCCACGCCGGTGTCCATCAGCTGTCCACCCCGCTAACGTCCTTGACATACAAACACTCCACAGGCCTGTTACATACATACACATACACACGCCGCTGTTTGAAGCTCATCCCTGGCCTGTCATCTACCCCGCAAAAGAGGTGACAAAAAAGGATGTCATCAAAATGTGCAGCGGGTTCTTACGCTAGGTCAATCTGACGGTGCAAAGATAATGTTTTGAGCAGCCCGGCCCCCTCGGCGCCCTCCCCCCGGCACAAACAAATACACGGGCTGCACCGTACCCATCAATATTTATGCAAAACGGGAGAGCTCCTCCAAGAGTGCTTTGATTTGCATGTAATAAATAAATGAAAAATGCCGGTGAGGTTACTCCACCACAATCTGCAGACAGAGGCGATGACGGAGGTGAGCTGGGTGAAATCATGTAATAGTCATGGAGGTTAAGAGAACATGAGAACATTGTGCATTGCTTAAGAACGGCAATAAACAGTGCGATGACGGAGGTGAGCTGGGTGAAATCATGTAATAGTCATGGAGGTTAAGAGAACATGAGAACATTGTGCATTGCTTAAGAACGGCAATAAAAGAAAGAAAGAAAGAAAGAAAGAAAGAAAGAAAAAGAAAGAAATACCCGAGACTTCCGTCCCTCCGTGCCGTAATGAATTTCAAATAAGTTATTCCCTTTAGGAATAAGTGGCTGGCACGCAGTCCTTACAGCTGGTTTGTTGAGATAATTGATTTTCAAATAGTCTGAAGATGCGCGAGGCGGGCGATGACAGCCGTCGCGGAGACCGCCGGTGACGAGCGCGCCAATTCTGAGAGTTGTATCAGTTTAATTAGAACAGCAACTGGCCTTCGACACGGCTTCTTTCCTACGTAAATTAAAACAGCACAGTGATTTACCAGGCAGAGACGATTAATTGTTCATGTCGTAGCGCGTCTCCTCTCTGGTGTACTCGAGGCGCTGCTGCTGCCTGTCGCTTTTTTTCCTCCAGCAGGCCTACGATGTGTCGCTCTGTCACAGATAACTAGAGGGACCGCGGGCCGGTGCATTGAACGCGCGACATTGCCTGCTTAAATTTGAATTGACAATGTAATTTGTACATTTTCTGTTTCATTTACACAATCGGACCGCGGGCATCAATGCGCGCTCGCCGACATAACCATCATTAGCGGAGAAAATGATAGCAATGATGTTATGTGCTGCTTACATGCCGATAGAGATGTTTATCATGTTACAGAGGGCTTTAAAGCTGATTCTTCAACCTTCTTGTTGATCTTAAGTAAAGTGTCAGGCTGTCAGATTATCATTCATATTGCTAATGTCTCGTTGCGATGAAGTTCGATGGCAGTCAGGCTCCAGGCAGGCCCTCAGGCCTTGCTCCAACAGGCAATGGTTTTAGAAGGTAATCGCAGCGGCCAATTTCATGCCTGCTCATTAGTGTCTGTGTAAACTGGAGACTGATGAAACTCAATCCTTAGCCTTTGTGCGTTAAGTGATGCTAAAAGCAGAAAACCCAATTCCTTTGCCCAGGCATGTCGGCTTCTTATTCAGGGTGCACACGCACACACAAACACAAGCCTTCTCTAATTTCTTCGATCCAGGGCACCTGTGTATGTCAAAATATCGGTGAAACCCTTACACACTTGGCACTCAAATTCGTGCACAGGCTCAGATCAACTTTTGTAAACACACACACATGAGCCGTCACACGACCCGTCTGGACTTGGTTTGTGATTCAGATTGACAGCTCTGGCAGGAAACTTAATATGCCCTGGGAACTTGTATGTGATTTCACTGTGTGTGTGTGTGTGTGTGTGTGTGTGTGTGTGTGCTGTCTTTTCTAACACCTCGCATTCCAAGTCAGATTAAGCACAACGCATTCTTCTGTGTCATAAAATAAGATTTTCAAATGCCATTTATGCTCATAATTCACATGTAATTTGCATACTTAACATTGCAGGGGTCAATAAGCTGTTGTCATGACCGATTCACAAGATATCTGATGTGTAACAAAATCGCCAACAGAATCAGGGGACAATGAAGGTGTTAGTGTTTTTTAAACACCTGCATCTTCATCATCATTATCTTTTAAGGTAATAATGAAGATTTGTACTGACTGTTACCCTGGTAAACCTTTGATCTTGGTGTTGTATTACAACTGACAGCATTCATTCTTGTGTCACTGTCTCTACACTATAATTTATCTGCAGCCTATCAGTTGTGCGTGAGAAAGGCAGGATATCCCAGTACGGGACTTTCTAATGTGGTGGTTTCCGACACTTTCTGTCTTTCTTTTCCCCCCTATTTTTTCAGTTATTCAGAAAGGTCAAAATGAGATCACCAAGGCTGCTTTTATTTGATCAAAATACAGTACAAATTAAAAGAACTGTTTTCTATTTCAGTATATTTTGAAATGTAAATATTTTTAATGTATTCCTGTAATGGCAAAGCTGAATTTTCTTGAGCCATTACATCAATATTAAACGTCACATGATCTTTCAGAAATCGTTCTTGTATACTGATTTTGCTGATTTTTATTAATGTTGAAAACAGTTTTTGCTGCTTAATATATTTTTGAAAACCTAAACGTTTGGAGTAAAGTTAGATTTAAAAAAAAAAGAAAAGAAAAGAAAAGAAAAAAGAAATAAATACTTTTATTCAGCGAAGATGCACTAAATTGTTCAAAAGTGACAGTAAAGACATTTAAAATGTTACAAAAGATTTCTATTTCAAATAAATGCTGTTCAAATACCTTTTTAAACTTTTTTTTGTTTATTAAATAATCCTGAAAAAAAAATGCATAACGTTTTGTCAAAAACTGCTTTACAAAACGTTTCCACAAAAACTGCATTCTTCAAACATTCTTTAACATTGATAATAAGAACTATTATTTAACTGAGCACTAACAATAATTGATAATAATTGAGCACCAAATCAGATTAGAATGATTTTTGAAGGATCATTACAATTAACATTTTATACATTAAAATAAAAAAGTTCCTTTAAGTTGTATTAATATTTTGCTTTGTATTACATCTTTCACTCTTTTTATTTTTATTTTACTTTATATTTTTGATCAAATAAATGCAGCCTTGGTGAACATAAGAAACTTAATTTAAAATCATTACAAAAATCTTTACTATTCCATTCCTATAATGACCTAGTGTTTATAAAGTAAACAAGACATGACATGTCTGCAACATAGTGCAATTATTTATGCCCCAGCCAATGCATTAACAGATGACAGATGACCCAGTATATATTTTTGACCCCATCAAGTACTTCTGAAGTGAAATAGAAATGATAATGCCACAATGTTGCTGTTGCAGCATCTGCTTTGGAACAGCAGGACGGCAATAGCACAGCTGCCCTACATCATCAGACCATAGTAGGGGATTTCACATTATCTTGCATGGTTCTAAATGAATTCCGCTTTTCCCTCGAAGTTCAAGATGAGGAATTAATTATGTGCTCCTTGAAGTAAAATTAAAGAATAATGATTACTGCATGTCCTCTCGTTTAAAGCAAGGCAGCCTTGATGGCAGTGAAGTGCTACAGTCACTGACACTATTAACACAAATTATTTCATAGAAATCTTATCTCGCTGCTGTTCTCCACACTCTTTTGCAGGCGTGGTGCTTTTGTGGGGTATTAAATTAATTAGTTATGATTAAAAAAACATAGTAGCAAAAAAAGTAAAAGTAGCACAGAGTTAACTGCAGTGATAATGCCCAACGGTTACACTGTTTTGTAATGCAGATTGTGCTTTGTCCCAGGCACATGGTTTATTCAGAGGTGTGCACTGATAAGGCAGTGACTCCATGGCAGTTTATTTTCATGGCATGATATCATAACAGCGAGAGATTTCAGACACAGTGCTCTGTCAGCAGTAGCTCTGTGTCAAGGGAGTTTATTGAAAGGGGAATTCTTATTTTTTTCCAACACGTAAAAGCACTTTTCAGACAGGCTGCCGGTGGAGCTGTGTGGACATCCACTGCTGAGAGTAGCTTGCATGTATCCAAATAGCCTGTCCACTCCCTCAGTGTCAGCAGTTGTGTCTTCTGTGTGTGTGTGTGTGTGTGTGTGTGTTACACAGCCCTCGTGACACTGACAACAACCTCTTCACGTTTTTGATCCCTCAACATGAGAGTGTCTGTGTTGAGCTGTGCATCTCTCCAGCAATTCATTATATGTGTGTCTGCACTCTCAAATTCTTTTCTGTGTGTGTGTGTGTGTGTGTGTGTGTTACACAGCCCTCGTGACACTGACAACAAACTCTTCACGTTTTTGATCCCTCAACATTAGAGTGTCTGTGTTGAGCTGTGCATCTCTCCAGCAATTCATTATATGTGTGTCTGCACTCTCAAATTCTTATACTCTCTCTGTGCATATTTACTGTACTCACACTACACCTTTCTCCCCATCAGCACCATCTTGAGGTTGAGAATAAGAGTCACAACTCCAGGACCTACACCCAGACGGCCTTTAGGAGAAACTTAATCAGCCATCTTGTACCTCAATGTGCTGGAAATCGAGTTATTACTGTGGAAAGCTTTCTGACACAAAAGGTCAGCTCCATTCAGAAGCCTCTGTTTTCAAGCTATGTCCTTATGATTACATGTTCTGATCTTCAATGGAGAGACTATCCGAGAAACTTGAAAATGCACAGCACAGTTTTGCGTACTAAAGGTAAGAATCGAACTGAGTTCACAATTGCTTAGAATATGAAGTTAAAGAAAGATTAATACACAACTTTAAATCACTTACTCCAACACTGTCCTATATCGTCCTCTTACGTGTATATATATAAATGTTATAATACATCAGTGCTGCGAGTTTTCCTCACAATAAGTTATTAACTCTGGTGAATGGGGCTGGTGGTTTGGTGGCTAAGCAATGGCAAGCCACTTCTCTCTAGCTCTTTCAACAATGACTTGACGTGTCTGTACATCGTCTGTCCTGACCTGGCTATTGAGAAGGACAAGGCATCCTGAAGAGTGGTGGCTGCTCCTGCATTAGAATTTTAATCACCTTCATACAACAGTAGCTTATATACTAATATTCTAATGCTAGGCTAACTTCGTTTACACTATCACTATGTACAGTTATATGACTTGGAGTAGAGGCATTTAAGTGAACTTATGGAGAAAAAATTAAAGGTATTCTTTAATTATTTAGCTGAAACGTTTTCAAAAAATGACATTGCAATAAGTTTATACTATATGTGCATTCAACATGAAAAGCTAAACATCTCTGATTTGCAGATGGGCCAAAACACAAAATGAACTAGATGGGGTTTAAATAGTGTCTTGCACTTTGTGAAAACAATCTCTTTTTTGAAATGATGCTAAATATTCTCATAAAGATCACATCAACAATAATAATGTAGAAAATACTCTTGTTTATTGTTTGTATCCAGTGTTTATACAATCATAAATCACATTACAGATTAAATTGACAAGCTACACATATAAAGTCAGGCAAACCGTAATAAAAAAAACATGATTTGTCAATAAATCAGAATCCTTTCTCAAGAATTGTATTGTCTGCTATAGAAGATGTATAATGTGTAACGTGCATAAGTTGAAGAAATACTGTCCTCTTGTCCTGTAACCATTACGTTGAGTTCCTTCACAGTTATGGCACAAGTCTTTGAAACAAGCGAAGAATACGATAAGCTTCCCTGTTGATAATAAATGTATAACCAAGCAGTGAAGATTTTTCCTCCAGTGTCTTGACTTTTAAAAGCAGTCTATCTGTTTCACAGCGGTAGAGTTCCGAACAGAATAACGTGTAATTAATGTTGGGATGTGGCCCTGGGGAGCTTGGAAATGTAGGAAGAGGAGCGAGGAGGGAGAGGAGTCACAGAGATTTCTGATTACCTGACAAGTTGGGGCCGGAAAGGCTACACTTAGCCCATTAAAGATTTTCCAGCGTGACATTTGAGAGCAGCTGCCGCACCATGCGCCACCTCGCCATTTCCCCATTCGCTGGGCATCAATTTAGAGAGAGAAAGAGAGAGAGAAAGGGAGAGAAAGAAAGCGCAAATGAGAGAAAGAGAGGCCACCAGGCATACACTGGCACAAATGGATTTCATTCACCAAGGTGAACTGTACTTGGCTGATAAATGCACTTCCTTGAATGTCAGCAAATGTCATTTGTGAAGCCTTTTACTGTTGCTTTAATAGCTTCCCCAAACTTACAAAGAAATGAAAATAGAATGACAGAGAGAGTGAGAGAAGAGAGAGAGATAGAGAGGGTTTGGCTGTTGTCACTTCCACATGATTAAGCAATAAGACATTTGAGAAGTCCCAACAAGAAAGTGGTTAAACTTGCTGGATAATGCCTCCGTGATTAAACGTTAGACTGTGAGTTTCTTGCTTTGAACTGAAGCTTTGGACAACATCTTGGTAAAACCCAGTTAAATCCAGTTACTAGATTAGCTCTGGTTTTAAGGACGTTCAACAATAAAACAGACGTCATTCTGTGTCATTTCATTTTTAAAAGGTGGCAGCAAGAAGAAAAGGGTTGAAATCCTGAAAATGCTTATCAGCCTGGTACAGATATTCCTTAATTTACAAACAACATATGTCAACACTCAAACTGTAAAATTGCGTTACCTTTTTTAAATGTCAGTAAAGATTATTTTAAAATAAATAGGTGTGATGGTATCTAGAATTAATTCCTCTATATAAATTAGAATTTATAAATCTGTCTGTGACTCTTTATGATGATTTAGGAATCCGGGTTGTAGCCTGGGCAACCTCACTCTGGCCCAATCCACAAAGGCGGCCCACATGGCTGTGATAATCCCCATTTCCAGTAGTTGCTAAGGTTACAAATTACCTTTGGTACTCTTAACCGGCTCCTCTGTGACACTCTACTAATCCTTTTATGGAATTTCATTTAGGATTTATACTTTAGATACAGGATTACACAGCACTACATTTTGTTATTGTTCACATTTGTCCAGTGGAGTCATGTAGCACATTCCAGCCTCATTTATTTACAGCTCAGGTACTAGAGTTTCAGTATCACAGGCATGAATGTTAATATTTCACTGTATTTAATTCTGAAAGATCTATTCTATAACAAAAAAGTGTAAAAAGTTACCACCCACTGAAAAACCAAAAATAACCATTATTAATAAAATGCCATTGTTGTATGTTTTTTTGTCCTCTGTCGAACAGTTGTACAATAAACACACAGCCTGGGACCTTAACAGGGTTTCCAAGGGACACTCTGACCAGGGTAGATAGTGATGGTTCATTCAGATTGGATCGTTTAAAGGTTTGGGGTCTGTAAGGATTTTTTAATATTTTTTTTTAATGTCTCTGACATTCACCAAGGTTGCATTTAGTCAATCAAAAATACTTTCATAAACAGTAATGTTGAAAAAATATTTGTTAAAAATATTTAAAAAAAATATCTGTTTTCTGTTTTATTTGTCATTTTTATTTTTTCTTTAATGACAAAGCTGAATTTTCAGCAGCTAATAAGTCTGTCTTCAAATCATTCAAATCAATATGCTGATTTGGTGCTCAAGAAACAATTATTCTTATAATTATTACTAGCTGAAAGTGGTTGTGCTCTTTAATAAGTGTGGAAAGTATGGAAGTGTTTTTTTCAGGAGTCTTTGATGAACACAAAGTTTAAGGAACAACATTTATTTGAAATAAAAATATTTGGTAACATTATTTTTTAATGTTTTTTGTTTAATCAATTTAATGTGTCCCTTTCTTGAAAAACAAAATACTCCTTGCAGTAGTGTAATACTATTTTTATCCCAAAGTGTTCTTAATAAAAACAGTGTCTTGATTTGCATAAGTTGTACAACAGTATTAGGATTTTCAGGTTGCGTTACATGTTACACCACCTGATACCAGTACTTAGAGAGATGAGGAGAATGGAAAAGTGGGAAAGAGAGAGAGTGAGAGAGATGTGAGCTCTAATGATGTTCAGCTTGTTTGTGATGCTCTGCAGCTAAACAGATCTAATGAGGCTAATGGAGGCAATATCAACACATGCAAACACACACACACGCACATACACAGAAAAAAAAAATGAAAAAGTGCTAAGAGCCTCAAGTCATGTTCTGGAATACAGAGGACATAACACTATTTTTCCCTCCCCTTCTGTCTCTTTATCTCATACACTCAGAGTCACTCTCACATACACTCACACAGTGCTAGCAGCTCAGTCATCCGAGTAGTGACAGGCTGACAAACAATGTTATTGTTCTGATGGGTCAAATACTGCAAGCTCCTCAGTAATATGAACCATAGCGTTCAAAGACGACATATAACTGCAATGTAGAGAATGGTTTTTACTGAGTAAGGAAAGGAGAGCTTGTATGCAACTGATCATATGCCATAATTTCAAAGACCGTGAAATATACTTGATTATGAAATTAAGTCAATTTTTACATTAACATATAACAACAACAACAACAACAATGATAGACGATTTGGAATGTGAAATGTTTATTGTTTTAAATGAATAATCAATTATCATACATTATCACAACCCAATCTCCGTTTTAAAACACATTTACTTTCATATGAAAGGGTTATTGAATAAGGTTAAATACTGATGGAGAGACTGAGCAAACGTTCTTTTTTTCGCACAATAGCAGGTTACTCGGAAACAGGCAGAAGGATTTTCTGGGTTATTGCAGACAAAAATAGCCAAAGACAAAGAATTCACTTTAGATCGAGGACGGGTGTTTGCTTTCACAAAGACAAGACCAAACCGTGCAGTTTATGACGTCGCAATATTATTTGTGTTCCTGTTTTGGTCAATGTTGTAAACCTATAAAAACAAACAGGGGTGCGAGCCGGTGAGCGCAGCCCTGCTGGGCAGGACACATCCTCTTTTAGGAAGGAAAGGGATTTGCGGAGAGAGCAAACAAAGATATCAACAGTTTCTTTAACCCCGCCGCGAACCACAGACCTGCAGGACAATATGGCAGGACAACCTCCCAATAACTTCCCATTACCTCTGCGCGACATTTTGCCTTTAGATTCACCTTGTCTGAGTGCGCGCGCATAGTTGTCTCGTTCACAGCAAACAACCGGAGAACCCTTGCACTGTAAGGCCAAAACTAAACTAGAAACACATTCATACAGCCTTATAGATGGTTGCTGTTATTTCGGCAAAAGAAACTACCCATGAAATCCAAAAACGTAGAGAATTATTTAGATGATTTGGGGTTTCGTTCTCCCTTTGTATTTCTCAATCCATATCAGGGAATAAGAGATCATAAATCAATAAGAAACTCGTATTTGAGAAAATAGTCTGAGACGATGCTTCACCGGTGGATGTGATGACCATCACAGCTATTGAAAGACCGAGGGCAGGCTACAGGTTACAGCTGTCGGTCATTCATTTTTCATGTGGTCACGGGATAGGCCAATTCGTCGCGCACTGGGCTCAGTCACTCACTCATAAACATTTTTAAGACGTGATCTGATCTACTAATAATTTAGCTTAGTGATCTAATACAAAAAATGCATGTGCGTTAATTAAAAAAAAATTGTGATCAAGTACCTTAAACAGGCGATATAAAAGAATGTTTTAGAAGCTAGATTTCCATCTAATTACATTTGTCTTTCAGTATTTCGTCAGAACAACAGTTTTTTTCTAGTCAGTTCTAATAAACAACAACTGTGAAAGTTTAAGTGGTTGCTAATTAAACACGAGGGAAACATTATCATTGGGTGTCATGGACAGTTTTCCAAAGGAAATGATGAATTGTGAATTGAAGACACTAGTCACTAGTCACACAAATAAGACACTGATTAGACGTACTATAAACCCCTGGCTGAAACCTTCTCACAAGCTTTGCTTCATCATATAGGCCTATATTCACGAAAAATCTAAAATTAGCCTAATTAAGTCTATTTAACAAAAATTTGCAACTTTTATGAAGATTTTTTTGGTCGGACAATACAATGACAAACATAACAAAATTCTGTAATTTTACAAAACCTCTTCAAACAACATTAATTGAAATAGAATGGCAATTTTGCAGCATCTGTTGTGAGTAATATAAATTTGAAAAGTAAACAACTAGACCAGAAATGGCCTCTTTCTTTTCCTCGTTGATCTATATCTACGTAACGTCAAAAGTGTAAAAATACGTCCGGCTGTCGTGAGGAACAGACCAAAACGCCAGAGAGTTCTTTGTTTGTAACTTCCTGACAGTAATATACCTTTTAAAGTATGTGTGATCAAGAAAGTTCACATTTTCCTTGATCAAAGTTATTTTACAATACGTAGAACAATAGTGTTAGGTGATAAATGCATACTACAATAACCCCCCACCCCACCGTGACCTTCATCCGCGGAATCACTTGGTGTTCTTATTTTTTAAATTTGCCTTTAGCTTTTCGTTAGGCCTAGATCTACCTGTTGATGTTCGGAGCGTCTAGTCTCCTCAAAGTAGCGCCTTGTACCTGTCACAGCGATGTAGCGCATTGCATCTCCTGAAGCAATCCAGACGTCCTCTATTGATCTCTGTGGTCAAACTCCTCTTTAGACAGAAATCCTATTCGACAGATGCTTTTCACCCATGAATAACAAGTTCTAGACGCTACACTTTCAGTCCCTGCCAAGTTAATGCCAAGTAAGTAGGCCTAAAAATCTCAGTATTTACCACCTTGACTTAAACTTCTGAGAAGGTAAGTAGTTAATATTTAAACTGCTAAAATTAAATGAAAAGTTAAATATGTTATTACAAATGTCAAAGAACTGCATCAGTAATAAATAATTTGCAGTGGTTGCATTTACGCGTAAGTCTTTTATGCGTAAGTCTTTTTTTTCCCCAAGTGAGCTGGAATTACTGTAAGTTGATATCAGAGATAAGCACTTTTAATACGACATGTTTACTAAAGGACTTCCTGGTAACCTTTACAAATGAGAGCTTTTGTGGGTCGGCACAGGTCATGCAGACACACTAAGTCAATGTTTTTAGATTTATTGTTTAACAAGCCTGTATTCATCGATGATGAAACAGTTTTAATGATGAAACTTGGAAATATAACATGACGTCAATACAGAATTTAAGAACCAGCAGCCTTATTCGACGTATCAATCAAATACCAATACATAAACTAATTCATTCAAATGTGTATTACGGCTTATGTTAATTATTATTAATTATTATGTTAAACACAGCAGTTTAGGCAGTGTCCAAAAAAAAAAATCACCTGATGTGAGCAAAATAAAATGCAATTATTATTTATCATTCTCGAGCAACAATCACTGTCATTCTCGATAACAGGAACAAAAACACGTCAAGCTACAATAGCAGGGCTTGTCCCATTTATATATGCTGGTTTCAGTCGTGTAATTTTTCAGTCACTTGACTCCCTGTCAAATGAAGGACGAGGAAAAGGCTTGTGTTAAACACAGCAGGTTGCATTTTGCATTATTAAGCACTGTGTTCACTGAAATTCGCTTAAATGTGAACAAGTGAGTCGAATAATAATAAAACACAAATAAACAAAATGCAATCTTTATCGCTGTATTTAACAAAATGTTATGCAGTGTATTATTATGAAAGAATGAGTAATTCTACATTCAAAGAATGTAGTAGCTTAATTCATTTTTGAAAATTCAGCCCTCGAACTTATGTTTAAAGTTAAGCACGTCTACAGTATGCTATATACATCCAAAGTACAGTGATAATATGGTGGAGGGGAAAATATTTTAAAAATAAAAAGTGGATAAAAAGTGTCCTAATCCACAAATCAATCATATACACAAATTATAAGACTATTGAAATACTATAATTAGAATAAGTTAAAGTGAAAAAAATGTCCCATACACCCGAGTCTCATTTTTCTAACATCTCTTAAATGAATCATAATATAGCATGAATGACTAAAGGGGGGGATGGACGAAGAGACTGAGCAAAATTCATGAATGGGTCTGCCCTTTCAGCAGTAGCTCAACTGAGGCGCTAATAATTTGCCCATGTTGACGATTTGCTCCAGTTTGGGTTGTCTTACTAGGCGCAGATCCGTGTTTCACTTTCTGCCTATTTAAAACCTCTAATAGAAAACTCCTCGTAAATGCAAAGTGACAGATTGCCAGCCTTTATGAATTTTTGTCGGGTTGCCCCGGGTCGTTATGACAGCAGCCTCAATGGTTAGGCTATGTCGTGTCATTTTGCACCTGCAAGATTGACAAAACAACCCCACCTGATTAAATGACAACACGATGTAGCATACAAAAATCCAATTTAACCACGTCGAATTCCTATGGTCTATTTTTATTTTTTTTTGGAAATTATTATCCTAAATCGATGTAGCCTACATCTCGACATGCTTCTATGAAGTTTTAAACAATTTTGCTTAGTCTATTATTTATTTTAATTATTACAAATATTTTTTAAAATATTTTATTTTGTTAATGAAAACGGTACAGTTTCGTAAAATCATAAACATCATACACCTAACATAGCCTAATTGGGGTTAAAAAGGCTCAAGTTAGTCTGACCATGCACACTCTTTATGCAGACGATTTTCTAAAAATACATTCAAAGGGTTCATACAAAAAGAAATTCATTCCATACAGTCGTCATATGTACACATTCTATATAATAATCATCACTATTACTTTATTATTTTGAGTAACTGATTATACTCCTTTAGTCCCTTTTAAACACAAAAATATTCCTAAATGTCAAAACAGTGGAAAATGTGATTGTAGTGGTGGATCTTAGAGAAGTGCGTTGTATGTTTGTGGTTGTAGGCTACATTTATCTCGAGGTGGGAACTGAGTTCGCTTATCACGTGCATAAGACGTTGATCCCGAACAAGGTCCAAAAATCAACATAATCACTTAACGCACAATAGAATGGATACAACGTAGCTATCTATTTATGAATATCCTCGTTACTCCGCTCGACCCCCCCAAAATACAGTGCACGTCCTCACCACCCACACCACACACTATGGAGTTGGGCCAAGCCAGAGCTCTAAGAGAAACCGGAAGAAAGAGGGCCTGCAGTTCCAGGCGTCCGGCTCCATTCACAAGCGAAACCTCCAATGGCTTCATTAGAAGTAACGAGTTGACACAAGGTAAATCTAACATTGAAGCGCCATTCACTTGGTTCGCAGAGAACCCTCATTAAATGTCGCTAACAAGCCGTGCAAATGCAGTGATTGGACAGCTCGCGTATAACTCCGCAGACCTAGCAGGATGCCCACTTAATGAGACCACACAAAAAAGGGAGGGAGGGGGAGGGGTGGAGGGGGGCATCTCTGTTGAAAATG
>NW_015650027.1:1022726-1026482 GCF_001515625.1 Sinocyclocheilus rhinocerous | reverse complement strand
AAAAAAAATTGTGATCAAGTACCTTAAACAGGCGATATAAAAGAATGTTTTAGAAGCTAGATTTCCATCTAATTACATTTGTCTTTCAGTATTTCGTCAGAACAACAGTTTTTTTCTAGTCAGTTCTAATAAACAACAACTGTGAAAGTTTAAGTGGTTGCTAATTAAACACGAGGGAAACATTATCATTGGGTGTCATGGACAGTTTTCCAAAGGAAATGATGAATTGTGAATTGAAGACACTAGTCACTAGTCACACAAATAAGACACTGATTAGACGTACTATAAACCCCTGGCTGAAACCTTCTCACAAGCTTTGCTTCATCATATAGGCCTATATTCACGAAAAATCTAAAATTAGCCTAATTAAGTCTATTTAACAAAAATTTGCAACTTTTATGAAGATTTTTTTGGTCGGACAATACAATGACAAACATAACAAAATTCTGTAATTTTACAAAACCTCTTCAAACAACATTAATTGAAATAGAATGGCAATTTTGCAGCATCTGTTGTGAGTAATATAAATTTGAAAAGTAAACAACTAGACCAGAAATGGCCTCTTTCTTTTCCTCGTTGATCTATATCTACGTAACGTCAAAAGTGTAAAAATACGTCCGGCTGTCGTGAGGAACAGACCAAAACGCCAGAGAGTTCTTTGTTTGTAACTTCCTGACAGTAATATACCTTTTAAAGTATGTGTGATCAAGAAAGTTCACATTTTCCTTGATCAAAGTTATTTTACAATACGTAGAACAATAGTGTTAGGTGATAAATGCATACTACAATAACCCCCCACCCCACCGTGACCTTCATCCGCGGAATCACTTGGTGTTCTTATTTTTTAAATTTGCCTTTAGCTTTTCGTTAGGCCTAGATCTACCTGTTGATGTTCGGAGCGTCTAGTCTCCTCAAAGTAGCGCCTTGTACCTGTCACAGCGATGTAGCGCATTGCATCTCCTGAAGCAATCCAGACGTCCTCTATTGATCTCTGTGGTCAAACTCCTCTTTAGACAGAAATCCTATTCGACAGATGCTTTTCACCCATGAATAACAAGTTCTAGACGCTACACTTTCAGTCCCTGCCAAGTTAATGCCAAGTAAGTAGGCCTAAAAATCTCAGTATTTACCACCTTGACTTAAACTTCTGAGAAGGTAAGTAGTTAATATTTAAACTGCTAAAATTAAATGAAAAGTTAAATATGTTATTACAAATGTCAAAGAACTGCATCAGTAATAAATAATTTGCAGTGGTTGCATTTACGCGTAAGTCTTTTATGCGTAAGTCTTTTTTTTCCCCAAGTGAGCTGGAATTACTGTAAGTTGATATCAGAGATAAGCACTTTTAATACGACATGTTTACTAAAGGACTTCCTGGTAACCTTTACAAATGAGAGCTTTTGTGGGTCGGCACAGGTCATGCAGACACACTAAGTCAATGTTTTTAGATTTATTGTTTAACAAGCCTGTATTCATCGATGATGAAACAGTTTTAATGATGAAACTTGGAAATATAACATGACGTCAATACAGAATTTAAGAACCAGCAGCCTTATTCGACGTATCAATCAAATACCAATACATAAACTAATTCATTCAAATGTGTATTACGGCTTATGTTAATTATTATTAATTATTATGTTAAACACAGCAGTTTAGGCAGTGTCCAAAAAAAAAAATCACCTGATGTGAGCAAAATAAAATGCAATTATTATTTATCATTCTCGAGCAACAATCACTGTCATTCTCGATAACAGGAACAAAAACACGTCAAGCTACAATAGCAGGGCTTGTCCCATTTATATATGCTGGTTTCAGTCGTGTAATTTTTCAGTCACTTGACTCCCTGTCAAATGAAGGACGAGGAAAAGGCTTGTGTTAAACACAGCAGGTTGCATTTTGCATTATTAAGCACTGTGTTCACTGAAATTCGCTTAAATGTGAACAAGTGAGTCGAATAATAATAAAACACAAATAAACAAAATGCAATCTTTATCGCTGTATTTAACAAAATGTTATGCAGTGTATTATTATGAAAGAATGAGTAATTCTACATTCAAAGAATGTAGTAGCTTAATTCATTTTTGAAAATTCAGCCCTCGAACTTATGTTTAAAGTTAAGCACGTCTACAGTATGCTATATACATCCAAAGTACAGTGATAATATGGTGGAGGGGAAAATATTTTAAAAATAAAAAGTGGATAAAAAGTGTCCTAATCCACAAATCAATCATATACACAAATTATAAGACTATTGAAATACTATAATTAGAATAAGTTAAAGTGAAAAAAATGTCCCATACACCCGAGTCTCATTTTTCTAACATCTCTTAAATGAATCATAATATAGCATGAATGACTAAAGGGGGGGATGGACGAAGAGACTGAGCAAAATTCATGAATGGGTCTGCCCTTTCAGCAGTAGCTCAACTGAGGCGCTAATAATTTGCCCATGTTGACGATTTGCTCCAGTTTGGGTTGTCTTACTAGGCGCAGATCCGTGTTTCACTTTCTGCCTATTTAAAACCTCTAATAGAAAACTCCTCGTAAATGCAAAGTGACAGATTGCCAGCCTTTATGAATTTTTGTCGGGTTGCCCCGGGTCGTTATGACAGCAGCCTCAATGGTTAGGCTATGTCGTGTCATTTTGCACCTGCAAGATTGACAAAACAACCCCACCTGATTAAATGACAACACGATGTAGCATACAAAAATCCAATTTAACCACGTCGAATTCCTATGGTCTATTTTTATTTTTTTTTGGAAATTATTATCCTAAATCGATGTAGCCTACATCTCGACATGCTTCTATGAAGTTTTAAACAATTTTGCTTAGTCTATTATTTATTTTAATTATTACAAATATTTTTTAAAATATTTTATTTTGTTAATGAAAACGGTACAGTTTCGTAAAATCATAAACATCATACACCTAACATAGCCTAATTGGGGTTAAAAAGGCTCAAGTTAGTCTGACCATGCACACTCTTTATGCAGACGATTTTCTAAAAATACATTCAAAGGGTTCATACAAAAAGAAATTCATTCCATACAGTCGTCATATGTACACATTCTATATAATAATCATCACTATTACTTTATTATTTTGAGTAACTGATTATACTCCTTTAGTCCCTTTTAAACACAAAAATATTCCTAAATGTCAAAACAGTGGAAAATGTGATTGTAGTGGTGGATCTTAGAGAAGTGCGTTGTATGTTTGTGGTTGTAGGCTACATTTATCTCGAGGTGGGAACTGAGTTCGCTTATCACGTGCATAAGACGTTGATCCCGAACAAGGTCCAAAAATCAACATAATCACTTAACGCACAATAGAATGGATACAACGTAGCTATCTATTTATGAATATCCTCGTTACTCCGCTCGACCCCCCCAAAATACAGTGCACGTCCTCACCACCCACACCACACACTATGGAGTTGGGCCAAGCCAGAGCTCTAAGAGAAACCGGAAGAAAGAGGGCCTGCAGTTCCAGGCGTCCGGCTCCATTCACAAGCGAAACCTCCAATGGCTTCATTAGAAGTAACGAGTTGACACAAGGTAAATCTAACATTGAAGCGCCATTCACTTGGTTCGCAGAGAACCCTCATTAAATGTCGCTAACAAGCCGTGCAAATGCAGTGATTGGACAGCTCGCGTATAACTCCGCAGACCTAGCAGGATGCCCACTTAATGAGACCACACAAAAAAGGGAGGGAGGGGGAGGGGTGGAGGGGGGCATCTCTGTTGAAAATG
>NW_015650027.1:1010022-1022390 GCF_001515625.1 Sinocyclocheilus rhinocerous | reverse complement strand
ACCCCCCCCCCCCCCCAGCCAAAAAAAAAAAAAGTAACTTATCATTGAGGTTGCAGGGACTCATAACTAATAGCCTAACTAAAAATAATTTATACTATAGCTTATGCAAATAGGCTAAATAATTTAAAAAAAATAATGCTCAAATCAATCATATAGAGAATTTCAAAGAGTGAGTTCGATGATCAACATATAACAAAATTATAAAATGACCTAATTTCCTTTTACAAATATCACATATCAAACATTTGTCATTCTAAACATTTTTTTCCCAAAAATATTTTTATTTTGAATGGTATATTGGCTACATAATTAGGTGTTACATCATATAGGCAGAAGTAATAAAACGAATCCATTGTGCTACCTACATTTAACAAGCCACGCGGATTCAAAATACAGCCGAGGTTAAGACCCTAAGCAGAGAATAGAAACGGGCATTTGCGCCCCGTTACGACGGCCCCACATCGCTGCAAGCTGCATTTGTCTCGCATGATTCACGGAGTGAGAGCAACGTCTCGGCAGAGGATGACAACTTCACAAGCGATAATCTGGGAATATGCATGTCTTTAATTGGTATTGAACGATGCTTTTTGTTTGTTCTACCGCCTTCGCTTTGTGAACTGCATCTTGGTGTCTTTTACGAAGCCCTAAACACTCTTAAAAACTTGACCAACTCTCTGGTGAGTCTCTCGGAACAATTAGCTATTTTAAAAATAAGTAATACGATTCAAATGATGAAAAGATGTCCACTCTTGTACAAACAACACAGACCTCATGGCCACATTTAAATCAAGTCCATTTTGGATGGAACTGTTTGCAGATGGCACCAGAAAACAGCCTATATCATAATAGCCTAATTTATAACTGGATGAAACCAGGGAAAATATAGCGGGAAAGACAGACAAGAAAGAGACGTGACATAAAAGGAAAAAAAGAGTGAGCAATGAATCAAAATCGATGGAACCACGTCCAGTTTTACAACCCATTAGTTAGTTTAAGAAAAGAGAAAAAACTGAAAGACTCAAACCACACCGCTTCCGAGAAGATGTCTCTTGACTGAACTCTGTGTTTCTGCAGCCGTCACCTGAAGATCGATTTCCTGTTTGGCAATGTGTTATGACCTAAGTGGATGTGAAGAAAAAAACAGAATAAGTGTTTAAAATGAAATAAAACCTTTAACGAGAAGGCATTGTCCCGTGCCCTTTCCTCCTCAAACACTTGCAAGTTCCCGACTCACCACACAATGCCCAAAATTATTCATGCATGTTAACCGCGTTGCCAACATTGGTAAGAGTATGGGAGGACACATTTTCGTGTGATAAGAAGTGAGAGCAAGTTTGAATAGAAAGCTAAGAAATGGTTTGCTTACCTTCTCATACGACCGAGCTCTTCTCAATGATCTCTGGCATGCTGAGGACACTTAGCTTTATTTAAGCTATATGGCTCTCTCAGAGAGACAGTGAACGCCGAGATTACATGTTAAGTTTCAAACCCCTGATGTCACTTCACTCAAAAATACTGAAAGTATTAAAGAAACACATATTATTATGTTCTGCGAAATAATCCACTGTCTATTACATTCTTCTTTCATAGTCTTTGTCAGTAAATAAACAAAGACGGAGCTAAACGTTCATCGGTATTGAGGACCTTGCTCCCCGCTGATTTTGGCATAGAACAGAGCAATGAAAGCTAGGGGATAAACAGACGATTAAACCAGGTGAAAGAACTTATTTGGGGATGCTAATGACTTGCTTAACGAAAACAAAGGCTATGTTAAACAAAGTGAATTTAGACAACTTGGCACGTTTTTTATGTTTTAACGGCATTTCCACTATTGCAAGTACTTTTTGCAAATCATCTTTGAACCGTGTCATGCAAACACTGATGTCTCCTAAATGTAGCCTAATGGTTTTAATCATGTTAGAGAACAAGGCCTCTATATGACATAGGCTAATCAAGAGCTTTTCTAAATGTAAAACAGCTTGGCCAAAAATACAGTCAACAATGAAATAACACAGGTTATTTCCAGTCCATAAATCTTTCTAAAGGGAATACTTCAAGTGCCTCTTGGAATTACTTCACTTAAGTTTCCTGTGACAGAAGAACAAACAGATTTGATCCTGGAGACACAACGTGACCCAATACATCTATTAGGATCTGTTCCCCGCCCCTCATTTTGCTAAGCACACACGAGCTTGCACTACGTTTGTGTAAAGGCTAATAATAAGTAACCGGAATAGGAAAGTTAATACAAATAAACTGTATTATCCCATTTACATGCATAATTATTTGAAAAGATGGAATTAAATATCTGAAAGAGACATACACGTTCCGAATCCCTGAACACTTCTGGAAAATGCATTAAATTATTTCAGCATTAGTTTAGAGAAAGTCTGGATGCTGCGTTTCCTTACGCCTCTATCAATATGGTCATTATTCTTAATCGAGTAGACGCGTAGCCTACATTTTTAACACCAACTAAGCATTGTCTAAATACAATGAAGCACAAACTCTTTGATGCAGACCCAGACCGAGACGAAACCCATACCAACATGCCATTGGAAACCCAATCTCGTGACATATAGATTATGTCCTTCGTTCTCGGGAAACGGGCTTTCTAATTTGAACGACCTTAAGTATAGCACAGAATAATAGCCTAGCTGTAACTGAAAAAGAGAAAAGCTGAATTAAATAAAACCAAATATGCATCAACGATCACGTGCTTTTCTCAACATGCATGGGCAATGGGCTAGTGTTTGGTCTCTGAGCAGCATCAGCGGAGCAACAGAGATGCGCCGTCCACTAGCAGGCTAAACGGTTGTCACTGTGCGAGAATAGCAGTCATATCGTACCGAAATGCGATCGAAGTACAAAAACGATCCGGGAGTTTTCAGCGCTGGATATGCAAAGCGAACACATGATCCTTTTAAATATAAAATTCAATACATGCTTTTACGGCTACTGTGTTCATGGGTTAAGCGAGCCGGCGCAACATCGTATCTTCTCCAGCTTCGTACAAAACGCTAAAGAATGAAATACCTATCTGTGTACCCTGTCGTAGATTCCGTTTTAGCGCTTCATTTAAATTCCCATGTCCGTGACTGTCATCCCGAGACCCCACCCCTGCCTTCTCTCCCTACATATCTTCTTAACTTTAACGAGCCTCGTTAAGATCACAATAATATTCCACCCACTAATTGCTCATTCCATTCAACAAATAGGCGAGACTCTGCTTCGACTTCACGCGAGTCAAGGGAGGGAGGGTGCTGTTGAGATTGGAGTTCCCGATAACCCCCCGTGCATGCAGCCGAAGTGGTGAAAGCCTCTACGTACTGGCTAATGATTGGCACGCTTGACAGTGATTGGCAGGGCTGCCATGACAACCCTACAACGACACCAAAAAGACCAATAGAAAAGCGAAACAAAATATTTCAATGCTACACTCACGGTGGATTTAGGGGGAGATATTATGAGGCTGGTGTCATTAGGCGATAGCTATTGAATCATTCAATCTGAATTCGTCGTTCTTTTTTCCTTCGCAAATTTCATTCTCTCTCAGGTCATTTCCATGGTTTTCAGATCGCCTTTAGAGCTTTATCCCTCTCATTTCTTCCTGCCAAACTTTGCTGATCGCCCTTTGCTCTTGGCGAGCAGTGCGCCCAGCACCAGGTCTCCCGAAGACTTGTCAATGTTTCAGCTACCGACCCTAAACTTCTCTCCGGAGCAAGTGGCGAGCGTCTGCGAGACGCTGGAGGAGACCGGGGACATCGAGCGGCTGGGTCGCTTCCTATGGTCGCTTCCAGTGGCACCGGGTGCTTGCGAGGCGATCAACAAGCATGAATCCATCCTACGTGCCCGGGCTGTTGTTGCCTTTCACACAGGCAATTTTCGCGATCTCTATCACATTCTGGAGAACCACAAGTTTACCAAGGACTCGCATGGTAAACTACAAGCGATGTGGCTCGAGGCTCACTATCAGGAGGCCGAGAAATTACGCGGGCGTCCCCTAGGACCGGTTGATAAGTACAGGGTGCGAAAGAAGTTTCCCCTGCCTAGAACCATCTGGGACGGTGAGCAGAAGACGCATTGTTTCAAAGAGCGGACGCGAAGTCTGTTACGGGAGTGGTACCTTCAGGACCCATACCCAAACCCCAGCAAGAAAAGGGAACTGGCTCAAGCCACTGGACTCACTCCTACACAGGTCGGAAATTGGTTTAAAAACCGGAGACAACGAGACAGGGCAGCGGCAGCAAAAAACAGGTCAGTCACGTTAGGCATGTTTAACTTTCCTTGGGAATTTGCGCTTTAAGTGTTTAATCATTACTACCATTATTTTATTATTTTATAAATGAAATGTGGTGAAATATGTGAACACGAGTTAGGAAGTAATGCAGTAAAAACAGAATCAAATGTTAGAGACGAGGGAGGGAGAACGACGACATTTTATTTGTGTCATGTGTAAGATGTTTTGAAAGCCTCAACCAGAATATAAAAGCAAGTAGATAAAACATACCTGTATCAATTTTATTAACATGTGAAAAAATGATGCAAAGGAAAAGATTCCCCTGATTCATCGATGAAACCTGAAATAGCAAAAAGAACATGTAATCAAATGTGTATATTCTTTACAGCAAAGCCATTGTGTGACAAAAATGTAGCATTTTTGTCGTTTTTAACATATTAAGTATTTAAATCTTAATTTAACAGTTGTTCCAATGTTTAGATACTAGCAATAACAATACAAATATGGATAGGCTACGTCTAAAAAATAGCATTAATAGCATTTCTCTGTTGCTATATTTGAAAAAGTAAAATCTATCCAAATCGTCTATATTCAAAGTAATTATAGAGAGTTTATCACAAACATTCTTAGACAGTTACTTTTGCAACATGACATTGTAAATACAAATAGTTGTAAACCTATTCTGCGGACACTCATGCATTGAGAAATATAGGTTACAAATTAATGTTTGGTATATCTGACATCTTGCAAATTATTAGGCTTTGTTTCACTCCCAGTGCACTTCGTAATTATATTACAGATAACATGGCGTAAATTAGTTAGAGTGAGAGTTGTTTCTGGTGATTTAGTCAAATTATTTTTCCTCCTAAACGCTAAATATTACTGTGCGTCTAGGGAATGAGAAAGCAGCAGAAACTAAGCACACACTTTGACTGGTGTAAGTGATTTATATTATTTAAGGGATACATCTACAAATTGGACTCGACTGGATGATTACAAATCGTTAAACAGAACTATGACGTTCTGGTCGTGCAGCATACTAAAACTGACATCTTTAACTAATCACACTTAATTCGAACATATAAACATACAAATGAATACAATAACTAATTCTATCAATACTAGATATCATGAGAAGTCAATCAAATTTCGAGGATAAATATGATAATATTTTGGTATAGACTTTATGTAATCGTTTTCCACAAAAACAACAGCTTGTAGTATTTATTTTACCATGTAAACAAATGTTGTTTTTCATCTATCTATCTCAGGTATTTTTATCTATATCGTTTTAAAGAACTATGTTAATATAGCCTAGCATAATAATTAGCTACGTGAAAATGGAGGCGCGTTTTTCAGTGAAAATGGCCTAAGTCTTTTATATCTAACGGCATACCATTCTCTCACTTTTCTGCTATAGGCTCCAGCATCACGCAATAGGGCAGAATGGCATGCGGTCCCTTTCAGAATCCGGCGGCACCCCACGCAGTTCGGCGGAGTCGCCATCAACTGCAGCTAGTCCAACGACCAGTGTCTCGAGTATGACAGAGCGAGTCGACACTGGCACGTCAATTCTTTCAGTAACGTCAAGTGACTCGGAATGCGACGTATGATACGCAAAAGAGAAATATATACAGGAAAAAGGACCTGAATAAACTTGATTAATTATCGGGGAAGATGAAAAAGGACCAATTGATATTACTATTATAAAAAGAAAAACAAAAAAGCACGTCTTTTTTCAAGCGCTTTCAATGGACCCCACACCTTTCCCCACCCCATCACTTGCATGATTATATATATCTAAATATATATATATTTTCTTTTTTGTATATGGGGAAATGCCCCACGTTTATGTCTACCAGGACCACCGTGAAGAGGGAATTACCAGGAACCGGTGTCCATCGCCTTTTTTTCTGTTTTAGTCCGAGTGACGACGAGCAGCCAAGATGCAATCCTCTTTTCCTTTATGTTCATCAGACAATCATTTGAGTCGTAAGCACCTTTTTACTACACTTCTGTCACTGCCTGTGTGGGGTACTGGTCAAACTGGAACTGAATCGTTATGACTGTATCAGATTTTTATTTTTATTTCGAGATTTTATATTGAATTATGTATATCTTAAATAATGCGACCATTCTCCCAGTCTGTAATATATGTGTAGAAATAAGTCTGTAAATAATATTGCTATACCCATTCTCTTTTCTATCCCTGTTCACTGTTCTTGGCTTGGTGTCCCTACATAAACTATTCGTCAAAACGTAAACGTGCTCTAGGCGTTTTGTTTCTCTGTGTTATGCCATGAAAATAACGCTAGGGACCATGAATTATCAGTCGAGATTAATGCAAAAGACAAAATATTGGATATCATCATCGACTGACCAAGTCTATTTCATGTTTCCAGTCCAGCGCTTATAATTCAATGTTACTTTCTTGCGTGTTTCTGTTAATGTATACGTTTCTAAACTGAAAATACAGTATTCAGTTTTGTTATAAAACTGCATTATGTGTGTCATTTCCACAAAACATTTTCTAATTTCTATACAACAACATTCTAGTAGTTTTCTCTCCAATTTACGGAGAGCATGAAATAAGTTGATCAGCAGTGCAACATAGGCAACACAATTCTTCAACAAACACAATTTGTAGTAGGCTACAGAAAGGTTTTTAAACATAGAATTCGCGGTGACGGCGAACATTCGTCTTTTTTCGCCTTTTTGTTAATAGCCAGTGGCTACAATGCAAAAATTAAGTGAAGGCGCCATTAAATTCACTAATCATGGAGGACTCCTCCCCTGGCCCAGTGTCCCATTGTAGTCAACGAAACGGCGTTTCTTTCTAAATTGAGCTATGCAAGGAGAAAGCTCCCTCTGGGCGAGTAGTCCTAACTCGCACGCACAAACAGAAAACCGTACCAAGCACTTCCTTTAGAAGTTTAGTTAGTTTGCTCCAGAATTTTTTTCAGCGCACTTTAACAAACACAAACAGTTTGTTTACGTAACATATAGGCTACTATGGGTCAATTTTATAGAGGATAGTCATTCACTAAACAATATAACGTTGTAAATCTACATAGCCTAACTTCGTGCGTCTCCGATTTGGCACACTTCTAATTTAGCAGCCACAAATAGAGGAACAGCTTGTAGATGTGACAAATAACCTAATCAGCTTGTTTAATTTGTCGATGTAATGAATATTATTAAAGATGAGTTTAGATATTTGTAACAAGAAAACTAATTATTTTTTAATTAGTTAAGACGTCCTTGTTTTATAAATTGATTTGTTTAGCCTATACCTAAGTTTGCCCCTTATCATCGCTCTCTATTCCTCCCATTCATGTGTGTCGGTTTCACGACAGATAACACGAAGACTAGACGAAACTTTCAGCTCACAACCGGCAATGCTAAATAAGGCTGCTTTTATTATTTCACTCACGTTCATAATTATGTAGGGCGCATTGTGTATGTCTTGTACGTCCTCTCAAGTCTAAATCTGCGCGACAATAAGGAAATACCCATTGATCCTAATGACACTTGATTACACAAAACGCGCTAAAATAAAGAAACCTTTGATTTGCATTCATTTAGTTGATCGCGAGAGACTACTTTTTACCTCTGCAGTGGTTAATCTGCAGTGGACAGACATGGACTATCACTGGCTGAAAGAGCTCTCAAATCACTTCACAGTGATCTTTATCATTCAGACTACATTAATTTATTGGCAGATATTCCTCTCAAATATGTTTAGTATTGATAAATTGGTTATGAGAACAACAGTTTTCTTTTAAACTGTAATATCAATACTGCCATTTGAGAATAAGATAAACAGGTGGTAAACAGCGCGTTCGTAATTTGTGTGTGATGGAGGAAATTAATTTACGAGAATCACTTATTGCATTAAACTGGCTTTTATATTTCATATAGATATCATAAGATATTGATAAATAATAATAATAATAATAAAAGATAAAAAAGTAATTTGCCAGCAACATATCTTGAAATTTTGTGGCCCCATGCCTACAGACTTTGCGCAGAGCTGCAAAGAGACTGCTCTCTTAAACTCTTGTTGTAGCTACCTATAAAGTGTCTAATAATTCAGTTACACAATTTCAGATATTTTTTCCCTTGCAATGTGAATACACGAAGTAATCTACAGAATATAAGTACGTGACAACGGCAACAATAGGCCTACATAACATTTTCATACACATCCAGTCCCGAAGCCTGTGTATAGGCCTACTATCATCACTGGCGAGGGTGTCAAAAAGGCAGAATAGATTTTTTGTCCTGTTCCCATAACCTTCGTCGCACAGAGACAAACGAACGCAATTGGACCGCAGACGGCAATAAGAAAAGATTGTACAGCCCTGTTTTTTCTCTGATTCCATCGGTTAACTGAACACAACTTTTCTATTCGTGTGTATTCATGCAGTTCTCAATGAGCGTCAGTTCCCTCTGACCCGGATTGAAAGCGTGGAGCCTCGGCATAGCCTGTCAGTGCAACCACTCTTGGCAAACTGGGACTTTTGCCTCCAGAAACAGTCCCCTTCTCACAAAAAAAAAAAAAAACATAGAATAAGGTACGTGAAGCTAGAATCCGAACCGTGAATTAGCAGGCTATCGCGACTGTGGCAAGCTGTGCATTGGGCAGATGATAGGATGACAACGGTCGGCTAAATGCCCAATAAATAAATAATTAAATGAACAGACAAACAAACAAACAAACATCATCCAAACGAGTTATTAAAATTAAAATTAATGATTCACATGATTATTTTTATTATACACATTTAATGATAATTTTATTTTATAGAGTACGCCTACTTTTATTGTTCATGTTATGAGCATAATGGGGTAATAAATCAATCAATCAAAAAAAATAAATAAATAAATAAAAAAATAAATATATATATAAGTTTTAAAAAAAAGCAGTTTCAAATAACGTAGCCTAAAATGCGACAAATAATAATAATAAAAAAAACACGTTGACGGGAATTTCCAACCTCACTGTATATAGGCTACATCTTTAGCTGCTTCTGAAAGAATTATATATTTTAAAAGATTCATTATTAAAACTTCTCAAATCTGAAATGTTATGTTACATCACTTCATTACACTTATTATTTTACCTGGCAACATATTGTTGAAAATTCGTATCCATTCTATAGGCTACTATTTATTATGACCGACTACTGGTGTCTTTCCTTTTCCCGCCATGGTTCAAAACTGTAATAAGAGCAATACCTTGATCTGAAAAACGACTTGGCTTTGGAGAGACAGGCACATTATTTTTGATAGACAGTACACGAATTACCAATGACGTTCATTTTGTAAAGTCGATTAACAATTACAAATTTCATAAAAATATGTGACTGCATTCATTTTTTAAAGGAGTATCGCAAGTGTTGTTCTCGACCCAGCAGCCTGTGATGAGGCGTTCTGGCAAGCAGGATTAAAAACTGTAATTCTATTACAGAGTAATTTAGAGGTCACAAGACGCTATGATACAGGATCAGCAGTAAGATCAGAGTGTAAGAGCCCGTTTGAAGGTTAATTCGGATGAGGTCCTATGAACTGTGGAAAAACTATATATTCAGATTTTGTTTCACTACAACACCTTGCAAAGTTACATAAGTCTGAAAACCCAAGTCTCTCCCGAAACATTCTCACATGTGGGTGGGTGATGAGTGAGCAGACATGCGTCTCTTACAGATAGGCCTACTGCAGACAACATATAACTACGAGAAATATATTCACCTGCATTTACGTTCTAACCCAAATTAAAACAAGTAGCCCAACAGATATAGGCTAGCCTACCAGTGCGTCATATGAAAAAAGCAAAATACAAAGTAAATACAAAAATAAATAAAAAATTAAATAAACATTTATTGTGTTTTTAAATTAGTATCAAGCTAGTTGAATTCATAGGTTAAAATACATATTATATTATTAATTTGTAATGCAATATGTTCATATAACAAAAGCCCTTAATAAAGTACACTTCGCGTACTGTCATCACTATTGTAGGCCTACTAAAAACAACATTAATTAGCCCATATAATAACAGGCTAATAGCCTAATATGCGGCCTTGACCATAATCTAACAAATTTTCATCTCTGGACAGCTCTCTGCATAACCACGTATGATTCAGTGAAGAAGGGCAATTTATACAAAAGGCTATGATATATGTGCACATAAAGACAAAATCGATGAGATATGACAAATACAAAACAAATATCCACAACAATAACAGAAAAATATTAATAATGTGAGTCTAGGTTGACTAGTTGAGGCCAATAGACATCGTGAAAGATCTATTTTCGAGAAAAAGAGGGGATAGGAATGAGAAATTTTGGTCTCATATTTTATACATCTAAACAATACGCTCAGCTCCAAGAAGCATGCCCTGCCCCAGCTCTTCGCGCTCCCGTGCTCTACTGGCCCGCCTCGACTCTGCCTCCTCAATTAGCGCCGCTCCTACTGGAGCCCCGCTGCGCCAGAGCTCGACCTCACAGCCTCCAATAGTCCTAACCGCCTCCTACGGCGATTCCGCTCAACAATCATGAAACCATTTAGCAATTGACTCATTCTGTAAATAATCTTTGACGCACTAACAAAGACGCCATTCGAGAGGAGTGTATTAGCATGAAAGCATTTAAACAGATGTCATGTTAGCTGCTGGTGTCTTGGTCGCATATCATTTAGTTAGCGTTTTTACCCACAGTCATACTCCGGAGGATAAGGAAATATATATATATATATATATACTCAAATCTTTCCTTTTACTATAAAAAGCTATATAACTAAAATGCAATATCTAGAACTAATTTACAGACACTTGCCTTGCTAAAACGCCTAAAAAATAATAGGCTACGTGAAGACATATAGCCTAGGCCTCCAGAGAGAGCACGGACTTGTCTTACAGACCTAGGTAGGCGTACCTATATTAATCAGTAATATAGTTGAACTTTTTAATATATTTATTTAGATTTATTTATTTATTTATTATTTATCTATTTTTTTACAAATTCGTGGAGGAAAAAAAATAAAATGTTTGTTTATATAAAGTTTGGTAAAAACAATAATTTTATATAAATGCATACTTTCAAAACGTCTGAGTTTAAAGTGTTGCATAGCCAAAAATGGGTTTCACTTCTGCGTTAAACAGTAGAATGGGTTACACATAAAATATGTGAATGCAGTCACAAACCAGATCCAATATCAACCGTGTTCAAATAGATGAAAGCGCTTTTCGTACGTGCTCGTTGATCTCGTAGGCGAGTTACGCCATCTTGTGGAGAAGGGTTGGAAGCGCCCCTTTAGCTCACGTCTTCAGTCTATTATTTGTACATTGCATGTGTCCAGTTCACATAAACATAAAATTGTGAATAAATGATAAACGAAAAAGCTTCAAAATATAGACCTATTTGGTTTCACATCAGGTAGGCCAATCTGAAAATAAATTGGAGCTTAAACTGGGGTAGCTCTAAAATAGGCTACATTTCTACAAACTTTTGTTTTAGTTAAGACAGCATTGGGTCGTGCCTCTCTCTCCACTTCATGCCCATCACCGGGAGACGACTCTGAGCTAGCGCACTGCGAACACATCAATAATTAATCATCTGTACGCCAAATGATGTTTAAACACTGAACTGGATTTCCATTTGTGCTAGATCACAGAGTTGGACAGCTCGGAATGTAATGTAATCCAGACTACCTTAATTTTTCACCACTGATACCCAGACTTTTTGAGAACTTGATATAAAAATCTAAAAGGCTCCGCTGGAGTCACTTAGGCCACCTACTGGCCAAATGTGCGAATCAAACATTCAAGAAAATATTTAGGCCTACATTTGTTAAGAAATACACATCAAGCTAATGGTATCGCTGGGTATCAACTTGAGTTTAATTGGCTAATTAAAATCAATGCAAATTAGACCTTAGGCTACAGATAATATAACTGGTCTATAATGTCATTACACATGTGAAAGCACCATTAGGCAAAATTTCTTGGTAAACGGGTGCAGTGACGTTGGTTTTCAAAAAACACAATGGACCAACACCAGCAGATGACATTGCACCCCAAATCATCACAGACTGTGGAAACTTAACACTGGACTTCAAGCAACT
>NW_015650027.1:1000519-1009323 GCF_001515625.1 Sinocyclocheilus rhinocerous | reverse complement strand
ATAAATGAACTTTTCCACGACATTCTAATTTATTGAGATGCACCTGTATATATATATATATATATATATAGTGCCTTGCAAAAGTATTCATGCATAACTGTACTAAAATTTTGTTTATTTGCCCCAAATATGAGGATTATGTGTTCCCTTTTGTCACTACCGAAACAATGATGACATGTTTCGGTAGTGACAATTCTATGGGATAACACCCAAAAAAAACCCACAAAGATGTATTTCAGTAGTGACAATTTTAGATACTTTTGAACCTAGCTCAAAGATGCTAATCAGCACATGGTTAGCTAGCACAGTTCTGAAAAGTGGTATACACATAAAAACTAAATGTTATGGAATAACTCCCCAAAAAAGTGTGCTTAATTGCAGAAAAAGGTAGTAGTGGTGTTTTTTAAAGTTACACACAGATTTTTCAGACTTTTGAACACATTTACCTCAAAATGATGAGACCTATCTAATCACACCTTGTAGCTATAAGAGAGGGGGACACGTGAATATTTCCTGATCATAAATGTATGTGTTTAGTTCAAATCAGTCTCGGCCAATAGACTACAACATACACTGTTTCGGTAGAGACATGAAAAATGCGGAACACATTTTTTTTACATAAAGTTTCATAATTTACAAAGAAAATAAATATTTTTTTTAACTTCACTTTTTAAAAGAATCAAAAAGATACTTTTAAAAACAATGGGAAAAAATACAAGTTGAAATATAGGGGTTAGGGTTCGGGACAGCCACCTCCCAATT
Organism: Sinocyclocheilus rhinocerous; assembly: GCF_001515625.1. NCBI lineage: Eukaryota > Metazoa > Chordata > Actinopteri > Cypriniformes > Cyprinidae > Sinocyclocheilus > Sinocyclocheilus rhinocerous. The sequence continues at coordinate 1,008,561 of NW_015650027.1, read as the reverse complement.
GAAAGTACCCAATCAATGATGATTTTATATATATTAAGCTTACTAATATTTTAAATATTATTGTGGGTTTCAATAGATAATAGAAGGATCTTAATGAACATCTAAGATTTAAATAATTAAATGCTTTTTAAATGTGTTTTTTGGTTGTGGGACAGCAGTTTGCACCAATTCTGTAGAATGGCCCATAAATGAAACTAAAACCACCAATAGGTGGCGGGCAAGTCTCAAAAAGTGAATCATAGAATCGTTTATTCAACCGATTCTTTCAAACCGGCTAAATCATTCATAAACGAAGCAAGTGACTGTCTTTCTGAATGGGTCAATCAATTAATGAGGATGAACCAAACACCATTCTTTGTTGCTGGTAGACGCTTTTTTTGGAACTTTGTTCGTTGGCAAAAACAGTTAAAACAGTCCGAAATTTGCACAGTGCTGTGTCAACAAATCGTCATTTATTACATATAAAAACTTGTTTATTGAGCTGTTGTACAAAATAGCCTAAATAAATCAAATTTGCAATCGTGCTGAAATTTCAGGAAAACAGCAGTCTTGCTCGTGTGATATTGCTTAAGTATTGCTATAGTTATAAACACACACAGCGCACACACACAAAACAAGTACAGGGGCAATTCATAAGCCTATCTTACATTTTGGGGGCATTTTGCTCGACGCTATTTTAGGCCATAGCTTGCTGCTTACCTTGCTGTCACTAATGAAGGCAGGTCCGGGAGAAAAGCTATAGGCCTACTGAGGATTAAATTTAGGGGTGGACCTTCATGCTTTCTTTTTCTTATAAAAATTGTACGAATTTATACGAAACCTCCAACTCTGTATCCTCATTTAGCCAACTCATGTAGCCTACCTGATTAAAAAAAATTGCCTAATATCCATGTTTTCTGTCAGTGTTAAAGCTGCTTACTGTTAGAACAGATAAGGTTAAACAACAGCATTTTTTTGTGAAAATACTGTATATAATAATAATATCAATCATATAGGCTATTTTTACATAATATTTTAAATTTCACTTTTTAATGTGGGAGGCACAAAGAAAACATTTAGCTGAACGTCTTTATGTTAACGTAATATTGCTTTATATGTAATTGATGGACCCCTTGCAGTACCGCTGCTGACCCTCTAGATGTCGCGAACACCTCGTTAAAATCACTGATTGTGTCTTTATTTTTCAGGTCTCCCTGAGAAAGATTAAAGGCGAATGATGGTGATTGATATTGAACTGTGATGAACAATAAAAGTCTAAATCTATAATAAATTACATGGTGTTTTATAAATGGTGAAGTTTCTTTTTTCACATTTCATGAAGTGAAATCTAAATTTATTTTAGTTTCAGTAAGCCTTTAAGTTAAAATAAGAAAACACAAAATCGAAAAGATGAGATGTAATAAAGATATAAGAGGTTATGAAGGTGCAAAGCAGAAGTGCTGCTGCAGCAGCAGATCTTTATGCAACAACATGTCTATACTATTGCCTCATTAAAGTAAGTGATGTAGATGAGATGCTGATGATGAAAAGTAGCCTAGATTTGTGTTCACTTTCAAAGAAACCTATTTGTTGGTTTGTAGATTTATATCTATATGAAATAAAAATATTGTTATCCTTTATTCTGTAATTTATATTTATAGGCTATTTAAATCTAGCGTAGCGTTAGTTCTGGCAGGTCACGTTAGTCAAGCTCGCATCAGCTGACTCTCAGCTGATCCCCATCAACCTATGGGAATATGACACCTATCTAAGCATTCATATATAAGGTCCCTCAGTATTATCAGCAGTTTTCGCATTGCTCAATAGCTAATTACCCTTCTCCATCCCCAACTCCTCCTCTGTCAGTCAGGATTCAGCCTTCTGATTCTCCTTTGAATCAGACTAATTCTAAAATGTGTACATAACATTATTGAACTTTAACGATATCTGCAATACATTTATGTTGGTTCTGTTCTGTTTACCCTGGGGGGTTACCGCTGCTCTCCCTGCTCTCACCCATGCTAGGCTGCATGGATGCGCAGGGAGTTCTTGGCCAGAACAGAACCATACCGCCAATCCAAACTGTATGCTAATTGTCAATCATCTTTGACGATAGTGGTCCTGACAGAATTGTAATTATACAGTGTGCAGGTCACTCAACCCTGTGACCTGGCTTCAACATAAGGCAGACTGACTGTGCCACTTTTTTGTCAAGTAGTCATATTTCAATAGCATGGTATTATATGCCTTCTTATAATATCATATAAGTTCAAAGGCATTCTAAAGTACAGTTACGTTTGTTTAGCCTTTTTTCTTTTTCTAAGAATGGACTCAACTTGCTGCATTCTCACCAAAGGTTTCAGACTGCTCATATTCTGACAATAGTCAGCTTGGGTTCTTTGATGGCCAGTCAATCTCTGGACATGCTTATTGAATAACTATGTTATTTGGGTTTGTGTATATGCTTTACTTTTAAGGATTAACTGTTTTTTTTCCCCAAGGCATTGTCATGCCAGTATTTCCTGTCATAGCTATGCAAGGATTTGAATTCTAAAACAGCATCAGCTATTAATATTAAATCTGTATTAACCTCAGAATGATCTCAAGGTAAAAAGAGGTGCTATAAGTCTGGTTTTGTGGTGGCTGTGCTTCAAAATTTAATTGTTATAATCTTAATGCATGTGATGAAGTACTTTGAGTCCTTCAGTACTGAACAGTACTATTGTAATGTTAACCCTGCCTGCTTTAAATGTATGAAAATGATTATCAGTTGAAAACATTTAGAAAAATAATCAAAAAGTAATCAAATGTAATCAGGTTATATATTACTTTAATAAAGTAAGTGAAATATTTATATTACTTATTACATTTTAAATAGGGTAATATTTAATCTGTAACCTATTACATTTCCAAAGTAACCTTCCCAACACTGATGGGATAACACTTACATGTGAAATACCTTGAACAATTAACATATATATTGTCACAAGAGGCCAATAGACGTGTTGTCTTCTTAATTTATTTTTATTTATTTTTTCAAGAATTACTCGTTTTGCTATGTCGTAAACCTGACACAACTATAGGCTATGTTTCAGAGATTGTCAACAACCTTTCTGCAGCTACTCATTCGTTCACTAGAGGGCGTCAATGAGATCACAATATGAAGAGTTTTATTCATGCTTTGCTGTGCAGTCCCTGTATACTTTCAATGTTGTTTGTAGATTGTAGATTGTAGCAAAGCAACCCCCTCAACACGTTTACTTAGCTATCTATATGGGGACATTCATAGATGTATATTGTTTTATATAGTCTAATTAGCTTCTATTTAAAATGTATTGTTTTTCAGCATTTGTTATTCATATATTTTATTTTATTTATTCTTTCATTTATTTTTAATGGGGGTGTCTCCAAAAATGAGGTTTTGGGAAAATCTGGGTAAAAATAAACAAATATATGGTTAAGTAGGCACACACACACACGTTCGCATATGTGGCTTACGGGGACTCTAGTCTACGTGGTTTTGTAAATTACAAACATTCTATCCCCTTATTCTAACCCTACCCCTAAACCTACCCATCACAGAAAACTTTCTGCATGTTTAGATTTTCCAAAAAAATAAAGAAATAAAAAAATAAACTTTACTATGTTTTTAAGCCATTTGGTTTACGACGACACAGGAAGTGTCCATGTTCATTTTCACGTTGTAATACCTATATCATTATAAACATTTGTGTCTTCATAAACGTAGTAGTAGTACGAGCGTTTCATATATAAAAGTACAGTGAACTTTTAATAAATAGTGGGTTAAAATAATAACACCTATGCAGGATGTGCACAAAACAAAGATTTGATGTTCCAAACAAGTGAAGAGGATTCATGTCTTATTTTTGAAAAATTAGGGATATTATTTGGGATATACTGTTTACCGGCTCAAGTCAAATAACACGATGCCACAGTTGCGACCTAATTTGCCATAGAGGAAACAAGGAACGTGTTATGCATCATGACACCTATAGACCAGAAAAGCTTACCTTGGTTACCATTACAGGCAGTCATTCTCCTTGGTTTCAAAATTTTATAAATGAACATACATGAATTATTTGCCTAAATAACGCCGAGTTGACAGTTGCCATGTATTTCCGAAGAATTACAGGATTGCGCTGGATAGAGAATTTCGTAATGTGATAACTCTTCATCAGACCGTTTGCTAAAATCAAAAAATATTCGCTTTTAATAAAATAGGCTATAGTAGTCTGCTGATACGTCGTGTAATGTCAGGAAAAGTTCAATGAAAGTAAGATAATGATTAACATGAATATGAATAGCTATTTTTAGGGGGAAAAAATAATTTAAAATGTGTTCCAAGGACGTTATTACTAACATTGCATAGCTATTTACGAGCGAGCTGTACCCCATAGAAAAACATGAAGAATAATTCTGTAATATTTATCTACATTTTTTCATGATAATGCTTTGATAATGATAATGATTTATTTATTTGTATCGTTATTCATTAATTCATTAATTCATTCATTCATTCATATGCCTTTAATTCATTTGGAGTCATGTAGCCTATCCGTGATTAAGCGTGATTTGTGTATTTGTATCATTGTTCGTTTATTTAGCCTATATTTATTACTATTCATGAATCATAGCTATCCAGTTCTTGTATTCAGGTTAGCAGCACTTAATATTGATCAGGTTACTGAAGCCCAAAATATAAAAATGTTGTCCGAATTATACAAACAGGAATGTAATATAAACACATAGCTATAGCTACACTCTAAAAAATGCTGGGTTGTTTCAACCCAATGTTGGGTCAAATATGGACTAACCCAACTGTTGGGTTAAATTTTGGTTACATTTTTAAATTAGCTTTTTAACCCAACAGTTGGGTTAGTCCATATTTGACCCAACATTGGGTTGAAACAACCCAGCATTTTTTAGAGTGTAGGCTATTTGTTTATGGTGAATTTTTTTTGTGAATTCACTTTTCCAGTGAATTCTACCTAAATTAATTGTCTTGAGTCAAGCTCAAAACAATGACTTTTTAAACTATTAAATAATAATTTTAAAAAATCCTGTAAATGAAAAAAAAAAAGTTTTAAGCTGACTAAAATAAAATTGTTTTGACGGTAAAAACAACGAAGAAAGGAAAGTCGTTTTTAGTCTTTTAACCTGTAAAGAATATAACCAATACGCATGATTTAGCTATGCCTCTAGTTTAGAGCAACAGTTTTGAATAGCAACAATATTAGCCTATATGTAACAAGAAAAGTGTTTCATTTGTTTCATGCATATATTAGTTTTTTAATTTTTTAATTTGTATTTATTTATTTATTTTTGGACAGAGCAAGCCCCCTCAAAAATGGAGCTCTGTGGAAAGTCATAGTGCAAAAAACTGTTGCATTTGGGAGCAGACCCAGTTTAAAAAAAGAAAGAGATAGCAGCAACAATGAGAGAGGTAGTGAAGCAGACTGGTGATGGAATGCAACTAACGCAAAATTGCAAGACTGTTAAACGTCATCTCCTCATAAACAAGCTTTCCAGCATTAACTCAGCATATAAGATTGCATTTATAGCGTTTTAGCCTCTCTACTGAGAGAGCTTTTCTTTACATCTTTTGCCCGAAGTTTTTACGACCTATCCGCCTCTCTTACAGCATACATAGACTCAGTAACATATACAGCTTTATAGACATTTGTTGAGTTCTAAAAAGGACACAAACAACATTAGTCTATTGTACTTAATTCTCTGGAGATACAGACCATGTTTTTTTTTTAATACGAGTGCAACAAACCTGATGTAGTAGGTTAATAAGCCTTTTCAGAATAATTGCTACCACCTTGTTTAAAATAGAAATAATTTGCGTGAACACAGGGCTGTTGAAAACTAACGTGATCCTGCGTACACTAAAGTGCACAAAAAGTAATTAAGTAGGCTACCAGATCAAATAAATGTGTAGATTTATGAAAATACTAACCCTGTAAAAAAGAATGTGCACTAATAGAAGAAAAATAACATCATCTCCTTTTTGGATATGTGTGAACAGATTTGACTATAACTGATAATATTACGTATTGCGTAGCCTACATACCTCCGAAGAACTGGTGTACGCAATCTATCATGAACATACTGAACGTTGAGCAGCTCGAGTCACGGCATTTTAACAAAAGAAAAGATGTTTCCTGAATCCAATTTTTTGCTAAATATTTTGCAGTAGGATACGTCTATTCTAAAAAAAAAAATAAAAAATAGTAGCCTATTTCACGATGTCTCACAAACTGCAGCTAGAGAACTACTTAATCTCTTACTGAGTTATAGCCTAGTTAATAATAGCTACCAAAAGTAAAATAAATAAATAAGACCAATTATTATTTTGTCTCATTGGTGAGTTAGTTTTAAATAATAATAATAATAATAATAATAATAATGGTAGCCTAATTATTTATCCATTCATCTCAAAATTAATCCGTGTCCTAGGAATAACATTATCTCAAAGAATGACATATTATTTCTGGTAGCTGTAGGCCTAATGTTGTGCTCGAGCATTGTGCGGCACTGAAATACACATTGAATATCAGATTAGCTATAGAACCTCATGACACGTGCACTGTGAAGTTTCTGAACATTAGAAAAACACTGGCATCGCTTACGCAAAAAATTGGGCGTAACAAGAAACATACATATATTTCAGGGCTACTATGCCAGTGCAGTGGTCAAATAGCTATAACCGTTACCTACTGTAACATGGACCACATCATGCACTGTTATAAATCTAAAATCTTATAATTTCTAAAAGCTTAATTTTTGAAACAATCAAGATCATGTTCACTGCAGTCTAAAACTATTTTTCGGAACCACCACGTGACCAGATGCATGTCATTTTAGTAAACAGGGTCTCCTACGATCAAATCAGAACACCTGCTCAGACATTGCACAGCACGCACAACAAACCCATTCAAACATTTTCTTTGCTCAGTAAATGCATCTTATTTTATTGTTAAGGGTATATGAAACTATGATGAGTTTGGAGTTTATTGATCCCAAAGGTTACATGCAGTCGCTTTCCAAAAGTAAAATACAAATGAAAAGGAAGAGATGCCCCATAGTCCTTCAAAAATGCTGTGTTGATATTAAAACATTTCATTAAACGAAATCCCATTAAAGTCAAACGACGTATGGCCTTTTAAGAGAATAACTGTAAACAAACGGAATATGCGACTGAGAAGTCCTGGGTCAATTGCAATCTAAAATAATAACAATATCAAATAATGTTGATATCAACAATTAAGACGTTTATTAGCATGTTTATTAACAATAGATCATGGCATTACATTCTAGAAAAATACCTCTATCAAGGCCCTCCATATCAGCTTTGCGAGTAGGTCAGCCGACAAACATCCACAACTCTCTTTGTCCGTTCCATGTCTCATTTGCTTTTGTTTTATACTGGAGATGTTTACTCTAAACGTTCATGTACAAGCGTCCTTTGGAAAGGGTCCACATGTTTAAGAGCCGAGGTCAACCAAGTTTGATGACATAGGGTTCAGTATAGTGTCGTGTAATGAATGGTGGTGATGCACGGAATCTGCACTAGGCACTGGGATGGCGCTGGGACCGGGTGGAGGTGCGAGGCCGTGGAGGGACTGAAGCCCGGAGTTTGACGTGAGGAGCAAGGCCGGGCTTGACGAGGTGTGATCTGGGGTACCAGACGGCGTTTTGTCGTCGTCCGAGCTTCCTAAAATAGTCTTATTTCCATTCATGGAAGACGTTAACGGGTTGTGGCTGTTTGTGTTCGAGTTCTCATTATTCTCCCTGTGAAAATGAGAATTTAGAGTTAGGGTTAGAGCAACATATCCAACAAGTTTAGTATTCAAAACTCTTAGTGGGCTGTAATTAAAATTCACTCATCTGCTGTAAAACCATGTCTGACATTACAGGAACAACCAACAAACTAAATAAACAAATAAATACGTACTGACATATAAAACACACCTTCTGCTAATAATAATAATAATAATAGGCCTAATAATAATAATAATAATAATAATAATAATGTC
>NW_015650027.1:953719-999521 GCF_001515625.1 Sinocyclocheilus rhinocerous | reverse complement strand
TAATAATAATAATAATAATAATAATGTCATTATTCTAATATTATTCGTTTATTTTATAGGTAGGCTATAATAAACAACATTAATATTATTCAATTATTTTATTTAATTATTTACAACATTAGGCCTTATATTATTAGGATATCATTTGAAGACAACGGTTTGGTTCTGTAGGTATTAAATGCTTATATTGGAAATATTTTGTTAGAAAATACTATAAAAAGCGAATTAAAAAAATAATTAAATAATACAAAATTATCTCTTTGCCCTTGGTCTATTACAACAGAGTATCAGACTACGTAACACAAATATAAGGCATGTACGGCTGTCAACGGTGTGTGTACATTTGTGTCAGTATCAATCATTCGTCCTATTGCACTTCTTAATTCGTGTCGATATTAATAATTTGTATTAAAGAACGTTATTAACGAGTGAATGCAGGAAAACATGATTTATGTAGGCTCTAATTATTAACATGGTTTGGAAATAAATCGCCTGGGTTAAGAACAGTGTCACCTACTGATTTATCTAAATTCTCAATCACAACATGTCAAGTAAAGGTTCTTTCATGAAGTATTAATTAAGTATAAAGTATCGGGAAACGTACGAGCTAGTTTAATGGTTTACACTGTGGTTTCAACTACCTCGCCTGCGGGTGAAACAAGACACCCGTTCAAGGAGTATGCAACTGCACACATTCTAAACAAGAATATAGGCCTACGTACAGATAACTCTCACAATTCGAAAAACTTTCCTATTAATTATCAGTGGACTATTTCACCTAAAGTTAGGCCTATATTACACCATAATAGGCTACACACCGCACGCTTTATGGCATTTTTAGAAAAGTATATAAAACTACTCCGTTTAAGAAAAGTATAGGCATATTGTTAAAAATAATAGCCTAAATATACATATAAAACGACATTAACAGAACTGGAGAAATTATGACATTTGTAGTGACTGTCTGGCCATCCATCTGTGGGATTTTTTTTTTTAAGATGGTAATTATAGGCTACTGACCGCTGAATTGGAGTAATGCACATTACACGGCGTGAATGAATGCATTCCATGTAAAGAAAGTGCTTTAATTAATTTTAAACAAGTAACCGTAAACATTTTAAGCTTTAGTTATTAACGTAGGCTACTAGACCCGTACCTTTCCTTAGCCTCCGCTGCTCGGTCGCGTTGACGTCTGTTTTTAAACCAGTTACTGACTTGTGTTGTTGTTAGCCCCGTTGCCTCTGCTAGTTCCCTCTTCTCCCGCGGGGAAGGGTATGGGTTATGGGTGTACCATTCCCGCAGCACGCCCCTGCTCTTTTCTTTAAAGCAGTAACTTGTCTCCTCGCCGTCCCAAATGGAGCGGGGTAGCGGAAACTTTCTTCGGACGCGGTACTTCCCAACAGCCCCAAGAGGGCGGCCCCGGAGCTTCTCAGCCTCGATATAATGCGCTTTGAGCCACAGCTGCTGCAACTTCGGATGGTTGTGCGGAGAGAACTGGTGGCTCTCGAGAATCTTATAAAGCTCTCTGAAATTTCCCCTATGAAAAGCGACCACAGCTTTTGCTTTGAGCACACTCTCGTTCTTGTGGAGATGTTCGCAAGCCGGCAGAGACCACAAGAAGCGCCCGAGACGTTCAATGTTTCCACCCTGCTGAAGGACCTCGCAGACGCACGCCACTTGCTCTTGCGTAAAGCCGAATGTGGGAAGCATAGACATGGTTTGTCACGAATAAACGTTCAATTTTCGTACTTATGTCTGTTTTAACGACGACAGTGACAGTTCTTCAACAGATTTTAAGTAAACCCTTTGGGAGACAAAAATTTAGAACTTCTTGAGTAGACGAAATCAAATCCCACTCTGGGTGTAGAGAGGCACAAAACTTTAGATCCGTTCAAGCAAGCATAATACACCGTATATCCATCTAAAGCACACGAGAGAAAGTTGTTCCTCCTGCGCGAGTCTCTCGCCACCTCTTCTATGTCGTTTCAGCATAACGCACTCCCGAAGAAGGACCTCGCTCTCTTGTTTTAATAATATTATTCTAAGCTGGCAAGAAAAGCGATTATGTGAACTGTGATTGGTTGGTTATCTGACCCGGGGATGATGAGGATAAGACAATAGTTTTAGTCAAATTATTTGCCATGGTTACGCTGTCATTCAAGGTAACCCGATATGCTTTGAGGTGGCTCCTTGGGCTGGCTGACTGATTATTCCCTTCATTTAGAGCCCGCCCACCGACGTCGAAATATAGCCTCGACTTTCCCTGTATATTACATTTTTTGCCCGGGGTTTGACAGACACTTCTAGCAACCAAAGAGCGCTGATCTTTGAGGTAGTGAGGTAGCAGCAGTTGAGATGAGAGCGCCAGAGCAAGACTGCGCACCAGACGCTCTCCAAACCAAGGAGCCGGAGTGTGAGTGACCATAAGCAGACAATCCACCCTGCAAACCTACCAACCTGTAACTTGTTGATCACATCAAAACTAAGCGTTTGGGAAACTCTCAGAAGCCACACACAGGCTCTCTCTAATTCTTTTGCAGCACATTATTATTACTGCTATCAAATGCAATAAAATAAAATCACAATTTGACACAAACATGTTTCTGCGAGCACATTCAGTCTGCGTTTTATTTTCCTGTTCAATTCAGGTTTTTTTTTTTTTACGGACCAGTTGTGATGTGTTATGCATTATTTAGCAGTTGTTGAGGATAAACAAGGGGGTATGTTTCTCCAAGTGCACACGCGTGAAAGCCAGGCAATATGGACTGGAGTGCAACAGGGTTGGAGGGCGTTTTTAAGTAGTATAGAGCGGTTTTCAAGGATAGAAAGAACAGCAAATGGGTAGGCTATCATACCACAAAGGCATATGAAACACTGCGAGGGACGTTTGTACCGGTAAGACAACTCAGATTAATTAAAAATGCTGTTGACAAAAGTTAATCGAAGTAAAAATAGTATAATGTTCGTCCTTTTACTAAGTTTATATATATATGTATATATATATATATATTCTGAACCGAATCTATAGAACATTTGTTTTTCTGAAAGTTAACACGTAAAACACCGCACATACAAGTGAGAGGCGCATCTTGTAAGGATGCCTATTACGCACACCATCATTGGCATATCATCAGTCAGTGTCGGTAGTCTGAACTGTAACTCACCATGTAGTGGCACAGAAACAAAGTTCTGCTTTAATCAGGAACACTCTCTGATTTCAGCTGAATGGTACTTGAGGCCACAAGAAAGTTAAGCAAAATCGCATCTTACATGAAATAAAAATGCTGACGCTGTTGAGACATGCCAAACTTGTCATAAAGCAGAAGGAAAATTGCTTAGTTTAAGGTCTAGTGTCTTTGCAGTTTTTTAGAGACCCATACTGCATTGCTGCAGTAAAGGCCTGTGATGTGGCTTGTTAGTGAAGAAGACTTCAGAACTTGCATAGCATATTATTCAAAACACGTCAAAGCATGTAACATTCTCTGAAGTTAACATCATGGAAATATTACAATGCTAAATTTCCAATATACCCCTATAACTGGTAATTTTGCATAATATAGCCGCCTTAAGTACACTGGGTCGTTTTACATGTGTAAATATATTTCTATGCAAGTTCTGACAAATAAATGATAACATAATGAAACAAGTATTCAATGTTTCTGACGTATTTTTGAATAGACATGCGTGTGATCTAATGACTCGAGAAATCTAGCATCTATTGAATTCAATATTTCACCTTTTACATCAGCAACAATTATAATTGCTATTATTATTACTACACAAAATATAAAATATATAATTAGCTATATAATTAACACGAACGAAAGAACAATCCTAGAATCTACACTCAGATTACAGCTAAAATGATACTGTACATGCTGAATTTAACTCAGTTTAATGACTTTTGTTGATATTGTGATAAGTAAGTAAATAAATGTTAGGTTAAGCAAAATAATAATAAATAAAAGCAGAGCTAATGCCAGCCTCGGAGACGGCCACTGCCCTTGGAAATGGATATTAGGCTAATATATGGCGCCTAAATTGCACTTTGCTGTGAGTAAACATTTCACATGTTACTTTGATCCCATTACTTAATAATCTATCATCCCTTACTTAAACAATACTAATATCTGATTTCCTATTGATGCTGATTAACATAACATGATGGTCAATAAAACATAGTTAGCCTAGGTACGTTACCAGCTTAGGGCTAAATAGTGAGCTTATTCTTTGATCGTCACAAATCAAGGTATTTTACCTATATTTTCCATTTGTGACACTCTGATGAAACTATAACAATGCAGTGAAGTGAAGCAATGGAAAACACATACTGAAAGGATTTTGGATGCTCTGTGTGTGTGTGTGGTGGGGGTATGTCAGTGACAGGCCAAATCAAGGTACTCGTCTCGCCTTGACACTGTTTGTAAACGGCTTGTTTCCACGGATCATTTTGATCAGAGCTTCGCAGGACCTGCGCTGCTCGTCTGCACGGTGATTATTACAATGCTGATGAATGGGGATCGCGTTTCGTCTAATAGCCGCCCCCTGTTTTGACAACCTCCCACAGCTAACCGGAGAGCGCGCAGCCGCGACCTCCACTAATTGGACTGATTATTGCAAGATGTTTTTTCCTCTCTCGAAAGCGCAGGGTGGCGGCAGTGCGCGGCTGCTCCGTGGCTTGCACCACAAGACCTGATGAGTTACATTCTTTCAGACATGTCATGTTTAGCGGGAATAGAAGGAATTAAACCCAGACGTGTGGTGTCAATGTGCGGTTCAATGGAAGCAAAACAAGGCACCCGTCGTAATTAAAAACTGAAATGTATTAATAGATAACTAAGTTGAATTTAGCAATAAAAAGACCTAGTCGACATAAGTGTGCTGTCAATCACGAAACACTTTCTATGTATTTCTAAGCACAAAGACTTAACAAAATGGGAAAATTTATAGGCCTAAATCTGACACAGTATGAGTGACTAAAATACAATACACGTGCACACACAATATCGCTTATGTTTTTAAAATTGTATGTATTTGCATTGTATTTGCGACCCATTTTTGCTGTTTTGTGCGTCTGCGAGGTTTCCTAGCCTAATTGTTTACCTTTTTTAATTAAAATGCTTAGGCTATATAATATAAAGTTTTGTAAATGGGTCATAATTATTTTGAACTTGAATTTGATGAATACAAACAAACAAACAAATGTATTAATGTTACAGCCTGTCGCTACAAGCACACGTTGTACATGCCATTACGTTTCGTTTTGAAAATAAATAATAAATAAATAATAGCTAGAATTCAAAACTAGATAGGAAATATGGTAATTTTATTTCAAAGTTTGAGACAGCCAAAAACACATTGAAACATAAATGTGTTATAACACTCACCCTCTGCTAAACAAATTAAAACTATCACAATGAATGTACATTTGACTCAGTTGGTAACTAAATTTGTTGTAGCCCTGCTCTGGGTAATTTGCTACTGTAGCCGGTGTTGTGCCGAATTCCTGCCAGATTTTGCGCTCCCTCGTTGAAGTCGCTACCTGATTGCCTAATCCCAACCCCACCCCTAATCCTAACCCCTCCCCCACACCTACTCCTAAACCTACCAATACTAAGGGGTGCATAATCTGGCAGGGTGCAAATTTCGGCACTACACTTGATGAGTCCCTTTATACAGAACGAGGATGGCGCCCTTTAAGCAACAAGTGCTTTACTTCAAATGCTGGCTTGGTGGCGTGACGGTTTATTGGTATTATAATTAGTGCAAGAAATTTCACCCATTCTGTCTCCGTACATTTGAAACTATTAGGAATGGTTATGGTTATTGGTGCACAATTTATTGTGACGTGCACAGACTTTGTGCTCCCAGGAGACTAATCTCAACGGGAGCAGTAGCCTAGTTGTCTCTCACTTCGTTCTACACGCCAGATGAGCCAGTACGCTCAACTCAAGAATACAGAAATGCAAATGAAAGATTAGCTCAAACTGCTGGCCATATCTAAGTTGATTTATTATGACAATAGCAGTAATGATGCAAGATGGCAATAATAAGCACGGCAGGGGAGAAAATACCTACAGGTATGCATAAAATTTACTTAATAAATATTAAAACCATCTGAAGGTCAATTATAAATATTTGAGCATACGCGTGAAATAAATGGCAAGACGGCTAATCTATAGATGAAAAAAGGGTGTCAAATCAGGCAAATTCAATGCTGAAATTTCACTCGATATTGTAGGATATGGATATAATAAAAAAATCGAGCATTAAAAAAATGAAAATTTTTGTCTATTCTGCGTTTTAATGTTTTAACAAACTTGATGAGCATACGCGTGAAATAAATGGCAAGACGGCTAATCTATAGATGAAAAAAGGGTGTCAAATCAGGCAAATTCAATGCTGAAATTTCACTCGATATTGTAGGATATGGATATAATAAAAAAATCGAGCATTAAAACAATGAAAATTGTTGTCTATTCTGCGTTTTAATGTTTTAACAAACTTGGAAAAAAAAGTAATTTATAGTTTTACTAAGATCAAAGTATTTGGGAACGTAGGCTCACTGGTTGGCCGTACATGTACATAAATATCATGTCTGCAGCATTTTAAAAATATAGTGGTGTGAAATACGACAGGTAGTTTTATATTTAATAAATTGTATGGTACCTGATATCTCAGCAATTATACAAGTATTCAACGTGTGCATCGGTTATTGACTTATACATGGATTTTATATCCATGTAGGCTACTATAAAATATCCAACAGAAAATTGTGCAGATTTTCATATGAACAAAAGATCAGCATATTCTGTAATTTACAGATTACATGGCTGTATTTATCAAATAAATAAATAATAAAACACTAATAGCTGTATGGACTAGGCAGGCAGAAGGTAACATGAATGCCCAGACAATTTTTACTGTCGTCCTGGATGGTGCGACCCTTATGCCTGATAAAGTTTTATCTTTGTTGTTGTTGTTTTATCACGAATTATCATGTCTGTTTGTTTGTTTACGATATGGCTTTTGCTTGATGAAAGTAAAAAGACACAGTGTTTTAAATCCAAGCATACTGCAGATCACAATTTTCTGCAGCCTATAACTATAATAAAGGATTTTGTCTGTTTAGGACATAAACGGCTGCATTTGTAGAATAAATAAGAAGGCAATATGAAACCACATATTGTAAAGATTATGTGGCAATTGTTTGCATTTTGAGTAGAAGTGTGTACAAACGTTTACATATCATTGGCTTTCTGTACATGACTATAATTTAACACAGATCATCAGGTTGAAGAAACACCTGTAAAAAAACAGAACCTTTGTTT
The DNA here is from genome assembly GCF_001515625.1 of Sinocyclocheilus rhinocerous. Lineage (NCBI taxonomy): Eukaryota > Metazoa > Chordata > Actinopteri > Cypriniformes > Cyprinidae > Sinocyclocheilus > Sinocyclocheilus rhinocerous. The sequence goes on along the minus strand of NW_015650027.1, from coordinate 992,190 downwards.
AGGATCAAACATTTACAATGTGTTTGATGTTATTTATAGTTTACTACTGCTTCACAATTGCATGGTAGCAATAACATAATCACAGATTCAGTCAATTCACCATTTAAATGAATGTTTTAAAATATGAATTTAGAACATTCTAAAATATAACTTTAGTTATTTACAGTTATACATTAATTTCTCAATACTGTCTATAAAGTGGAAACATGATATAACGACTGGAGTATATGTAATAAAATGGTGAACTAAATTTTATTAAATTCAATTGTGTTATTAGCAAAGGGTATCAAACTGAGTTTTGACAGGATGGGACTGTTGAAAAGTGGATGTTTGTTGATGTTGAGAGAGTAGGATTGTTTTTTCCAGTTTGAATAGAACTGATTTTGAACAGCAAGAACATATGTGACCCTGGAGCACAAAACCAGTCTTAAGTCACTTTTGCACCCTCAGATTCCAGATATTTCAAATAGTTGTATCTTGGCCAAATATTGTCCTATTCTAACAAACCATTCATCAATGGAAAGCTTATTTATTCAGCTTTCAGATTACGTATAAATCTCAATTTCGAGAAATTGACCCTTATGACTGGTTTTGTGGTCCAGGGTCACATTTGTTCGCATTACTTGCCTCAGAGTTTTGTCCTCGTTTCTCACTTCTTCAGGTCAGCATTAGTTTCTATCAACACCAAGGTGACTGAAAGTAAGAAAGGTTTGATGGCTGGGCTTTTTTTTTGCACTTGAAGACAAAATTAAACAGTGAACCAGGATGTGAGATCATTTCAAGCATTTCTTGTGTGTAATGGCATTACTTTAACCTACCATTACATTTACTTTTATATACCTAAAAGCATATTTTATCACTTCTGGCTGTTGTCTACTGGCAGGGAACAGGGAAAGAAGCACAGAATAGTATTATCTCATTATACATTTAATAGAAGTCATTTGAGACAAAATTTTATATTGATAACAAACAATAAAACATATTTGACTTTAATGAGAAGAATATATCTAAATGTTTTAACTTTATTAAAGTGAGTTTTTATTTTCCATGATATCAACAAGAAACCTAACACTGGTTAGTTTTCTCACAGAAAATAATTTTGATAAAATACAGTTTATTACCTTGGTTTATAAACTAAAACTACTGAAACATTCTATATTTTAAAAAATGTATTCCAATGTTAAAGTGTATCAAAATAACCATACTGTCTTGGTTAAACAACTGAATATCCCTGATTACATTGCATGTGTGACTGGTATATGAAAGACAACCTAACTTAAGATTTAAAAAATACATGCAAGTATATATATATACTGTATATATGCAGCTTTTGCATTTGATATCAGCCATAGTGTAGTTTTCACAAATGTGTCTTTGGCAACAGGATGAACATGAGATTGTGTGTGTGTGTGTGTGTGCATGCGCTGGTGTGCTGGGGGTCTTCATGGGGACAGTGGAATTACTGTCAATTGAATACAAATTGCAATAATACCGTCAGTCCAGGCCACCCACACTCTCATACGCACAGAGCTGATGGATGGCTACATGTGTCCATTCCAAAAGAGAAAGCCAATCTATAATGTTTCAGTCACTTATAGTTATCACTTTCATCAAACTGGATCTATTTCTTGGATTTATTTATTTTTTTAATTTAAATTTTTAAATTGTGTTTGATCTGAAAAGGCAAACTCTAAAGAATATACTGTGAACATAAGCCAATATACTCAGCCTTTGCTAGCCCTAGTCCTTTACAATACAATAATCTCCATTATAAATCAAAACTGTTACACATGATAGACAGCATAATGCCTTATTGTTTGACTGTTTATATTGTTAATGTGACAAATGTAACCATGGCTTATATAGAACCCCTTAATTTCATAAGAGTCTTATGAAAGAAGAAAAATAACTAAGACATCTGTTAGTAGCTGGTACACAGACTGTGTAAACTATACTGCCCTCTTTGTTACTTATTTCGCAAGCACAAGCTAGAAAAAAATCACTGATATCACAGGTGATTTCTATTTTGTTTTCATGTGTATATGTTATTGAATTTTACATTTCAGACCACACAGCACAGTTCCTTCACAAACATGTGCTGCAGAAAAATGTCAAATGTTGTAGCAAAATGGTGACATATTTCATTTTGATCAGATGGCTAATCCAACCAATTCAAACTGTTATTGTACACTGCTCTGCAGGAAAATAACTATTTATATTCATACACACCAAGTCTGAATCTAATGATGAAACAAATGAAAGAAAAAAAACTAAAATACTGTGCAGGACAGCAACAACTCAGCCATCATATGCATGAGTGTGTGTTTAACAGTGTGTGTGTGGCAGCTGGAGCAGACATTTGGACAGTAGAGCAGTCCTCAGCAGTCACGCATTAAAGAGGACTTTACACCCACAAGTCAGGGCAGATAAAAGGTCTGATGGCTGTGAGATGGTGCACAGTAGAAAGAAGTGTCTGTATGTGTTACAAAAGACCCAGAGGAGAGTGAACAGCTGGCTTTACACATAAAATATATGCTTTAATTACTACATTAGAATTAATTGTAAAAATGTGGGCATGCTTCACAAAAGAGGACCATTTGAGAAAAAACAAAAACATTTCTGTTGAGAAAAATGACAATCAAGTTTTAACAATTATATCCCATTTAATTACACCTTTACAATTTATCTAAAGTTACCATTCAAAGACTTAAAGGAATTGTTTACCCAAACATGAACATTTTCAATGTGTGAAACATTCTTATATGATTCTCAAATGAGTAAATAATGTCAGAATTTTCATTTTTGGGTGAACTACTCCTTTAAGATGAAGCCTATGGATAAGTTATTTATGTTCCTGTATGAAGCTATGGCTGAGTATCAAATACAAGCATATAAAAAAAATGAAAGGAGAGCATTTGGATATTTATTGTTGCCCAGCATGCTTATGGCTTCCTGCAGACCCGTCTGAGCCTCACCTGAGGGAGACAGAAACGGGGGTCACAATAATGTTCTGCCGGCCAGCCGTGGCCCACGCTGATATAGAGACACAACGTCAAAGCCGTATTTACATCAACTATAGTAATATTATCAATAAAAGCAGAAAGAGAGGCACCTTGCAGTAACTCAGTCCAGACAAGTGCCTGAGCAGCTGTTCAGAGGCTTCCTGTGAAGGACCGATGGGGGAGGGTTTGGTCTGCACTGGAGGAGATGTACAGTTCTCCAGCTCTAATTAGGTTCAGATATGGTTAAAGGGACAGTTACCCAAAAAAATTAAATTCTGTAATCATTTACTCACCCTCAAGTCGTTCCAAACCTGTATGATTTTTCTTTTGCAGAACATAAAATTTGTCCATACACTGAGGTCCAATGTTGTTTTTAATCCATTTGACTTTCATTTTAACACCTGAAACGTTCTTTAAAATATTTTGTGACCCTGGATCACAAAACCAGTCTTAAGTCGCTTGGGTATATTTTTAGCAATAGCCAAAAAACAGGGTATGGGTCAAAATTATCGATTTTTCTTTTATGCCAAAAATCATTAGGATATTAAGTAAAGATCATGTTCCATGAAGATATTTGGTAAATTTCCTATGGTAAATATATCAAAACTTCATTTTTGATTAGTAATATGCATTGCTAAGAACTTAATTTGGACAACTTTAAAGGCGATTTTCTCAATATTTAGATTTTTTTGCACCCTCAGATTCCAGATTTTCAAATAGTTGTATCTCGGCCAAATATTGTCCTGTCCTAACAAACCATACATCAATGGAAAGCTTATTTATTCAGCTTATTATTTATTTCGAGAAATTGACCCTTATGACTGGTTTTGTGGTCCAGGGTCACATTTATGAGGGTGAGTAAATGATGACGATTTGTATTTTTGGCCAAACTGTCCCTTTAACAATATATGGCTTTAAGTTCATCATCAATATTGTCCTCTAGTGACAATGGTTTTGATTTCAGTGCCTATAGTAAGTAACACCTCACAGAACTGTTGAGTCAGCAGATTACAAGGTACAACCAATACTGGCATCGGCATGTCTGTATTTGTTGAGATAACCTCACAGTCGCAATGAGGTTGACCTCTAATGTGATACGAATGATGAACTGATAAGGCTCTGAGAGGAACTTTAATATTCAAAGAGGGAAGTGACTGGAACCGGGTAAATTTTAGGGCCTCTAATGGCCAGTAAACCTGGATGTTCCTCTCCCACCACCGCAGTAAAACACAAAGGCGAAATTATTGAGAATTAGTACATTCTTGTGTCTTTTAAAGGGTCAGAGGGGTTCAGAGTCAACATGCCTATAGAACACATGCCTTCCATTGACAAAAATCACTTTTCGAAAAGCAGACAGAGTGCAGGCTTGCACATTAAAACAATATATATACACCCAGCCATGTACGTGGGGCTGTGGCGTTTCCCAGCTGACCTCTCTGTTACAGGCCAGCTGCTTTCTGCATTCGTCCTGCTCTCCAGTTCCATCCTGATATTTCCTCTCCCTGTCTTTGAATAATAATCCTAAAGCGACCAGAAAATTAGCATTCGCTTTCCATCAAATGACTTCCACAGTTCCCTTTTTAAAAATGCACAGATCGCAAGCGGTCTAACTTTAGTAACACTTCAACGGTATAAGGGGGGAGGAGGGAGCGTTGGGTTCATTAACACTCCTCTGAGCGAGAGGGGTACTGTCCTTCTAATGGTTTCTTTGGATGCCATATGTCCTTCATGTCAGCTAAGATTCTACAGTTACAGTTCAGGTTAGTGTGAAAGACAGACAAGTTGTATAATAGGAGGCCTTGGGGCTTTTTAGGCAGATCTCTCCATCTTGCATTACCATCAATAAATTCAACCCTGCAATAGTGCTGACATAAATTAGGGGCCCTGTTCTCCTGTAACTGTACTTCCAAAGGTGTCATTGTTCAGAGGCGCATTAGCAACCCTCTGCGCAGTCTTGCAGTTCCGCAATTAAACAGCCACTTCTTCAACAAATGCCTCCTCTTCTTGGGTCACTGATAGCGAAAGGCTCTTAAACTTTATATTCCCTGATGGAGCGGAAAAGCAAGCACAACATTGGAGTTTAATGTTTTGGCAAACTCATTAATGCTCTGTACTTTGGAGGGGCGTTAGAGTGTTTATTGCAGTCATGGGCATTTGTAGAATCAAAGGTGTTATTCCCTGGCCTGGTGCGGTTTTCGTAAGCCTGTAAATTACTATAGATACCAGGGTACTAATTTGTGTTTTATATATTAAAAAAAAAAACTTTAATTTGAGGATGTAATGTTGGCTTATTTTAAATCTTAAATCCTCTCATGCATTACAATTCATTTTCCTTGAAATTACATCTTCAAAATACATATTTCATCCATTTACAATCTTGTGTGATTGCAGCAAGATATGAATATCATGATATTCAAGATAGGAATATCAAAAAATAAAGAAAGAAAGAAAGAATTAAAATAACTAACGAAATAATAATAAAAAAACAAAGCACAGTTTACAGTGTCAGTACCATCAATTAAACAACAGATTTTTACACTTCATCAAGGACTGACACATTATCAAAAAATGTGGATTAATAAATTATGGCCAAAAAGCAAAAATTAAATTTGTATTTGTAATTAACAATAATAAAAAAAGATATATAATAAAATTCATTTTGAAATGTTATAACAACAACAACAACAACTATTATTATTATTATTATTATTACCAAAATCTTTTTTCAAAGAACTGAGCTGTAAACAGTAGTTTCTTTGAAGTGTCCTTTCTGGAAATAAGCACTTAAAACCTCTCTTTTGGATCAGCAGATTTGTAGTTTTTTTCTGGTCTAATCTAGTCACTAATTCAATCATTTAGGACTGCTTGGAACAGGAAAGGAAGACATTGACTTAGTTGAGAAAAGCGTAAATGGAGGGTTATGTAAGTCAATACTAATTTAATGAAGACAGGCCTTCACCTGTTTTTCACCTTTTAAATTTGCCACAGCTTTCAATGCTGCATTTCTTAAAGACAGGATCTATTTTGTTTCCTTGATTTGCATGTTTTAAAAGACAACATTTTGCGAGACTCTCTGCATACAGAAGGGCTTGTTCTGTCAGGGCTTGTTCTGTGAGCTGCGAAAGGCCTCGGTACAGGTTAGACAGAGTGAGAACCGGCCTTTGAGTGAGGCCTCCAAGAGAAATAAAAAACACCCACTTCTCATGCTTTCGGTCAAACATAGGTTCAGCTGAGAGGAGGCTGGCAACTCGCCCAGCTGAAGCTCAAGCGACTCGCTCAGTCAAGTTATCGGAGGCGACCACCACACCAAACAAACGGGCACCGGGCACAGGATGCACCAGATGGCGGAGAGTGGGAAGGCGAGTAACACAGAACCGATCGCAGGAAAGGTCAGGAAGAGAGTGAAGGAACGGGAAATGACACAGGATCTTCTTTTCGAGAATCTGTATGTTTTTTTCACTGGCTGCAACCAAAGCTTTGCTGCCTTTTCCGATGAATGACAGGCAAGCGGAGGAAAGCTGACATTGTTGAAGTATGAATTTCACCGTTTGCGTTTTTTGCAAAACACTAAGCCAGTCCCTCTTGATTGGCAAGAAGGGCTTGTCCTGCGTTCGACCTGCCGGCAGAACAGGGGGGTTTTATTGGCACGTCAAGTTCAATTTATAAAAGCTGTTCAACTTAATTCATAGGATTTCAGTCAAATACATGCATTGGCATGAAGTCGAATACACTTACTATTGCAACTACAACTTTCACACGTAAAACTGCAAATTTACAATAAAACAATACTTAGTAAGCATCTAAGTATATAGGAACAGACAAGGAGTACAGAGTATACAGAAGTGCTATTGCATTGTACATTTCACATGAATTGAGACCAGAGGGAAAAGCAAGAGAGAGCAAAAGAGATGTTCTGTGTCTGGTCTTGATCCCGGGCCTAAAGGAGTTGCTCCTCCTGCCCTCTCAGAGTAAGCTAAAGAGCTCAGAGCTGTTGTGACATCTCAGTGATTGATAGGTAAAATGAGACCCATCCTGTAATAAAAGCAAAGTCCATGCAACAAAAGGCAGGATTTTAAAATCCTAGGTCAATACAGAACATTGATCCCACTAGAGGGACAGCAAAGGAAAAAGAGGATAAACCCTAGAGAGAAAAAACAGAAAGAATCCGTCATGAAAGAAAGAATGAAGTATTACGTGAATAGTTGGTTTATGTGAGTTGGTCATCTGGATAATAGACGGGGCACTGCAGAATCACGCTGACCAGATATTCTATAACCCTCAGACTATAAAATCCAGGTCTGGAATCAATCTGTGATTTTTATAGCTGCCCTGTTTCTGCTCTCCGTTGTTTTATCAGTGAAAGGATGATACATTTTTGCGCTCTACCTGCTCACATGCACTTCACCGGTGTGCTGAAATGCTACAGCAGTAATAAATAGTAGTCATAGCTTTAGAGCCTGTCATCAGCGTTCAGTCTGGTGTCTAGGAGTTCACTGGTTCAAAAACAGTTCTGACCACTCCAAAGACATAAAACAAGTTGGATTTTACCTATCCATCCATCCATTATATGCCGGACAGACTTCACATGCACAGGAACTTCTAGCCATTATCATCTTCCACATTCTTTCTCAGACCGCCTCAAACTATGAATTGTGAATCACGTCTCGACTCCTCGGTTAAACAAGTGCGACAACACCTACATGTCTTCAGAATCTATATAACAGCAGCATGCGATCACTGAAGCAGACCTGCTCCTGGCTGCGGTTTTGAACCACAGAATCGCACACATGCACGCACCCACACAGATGTCTCATTGTTCCTTAGTCGCTTACCCGGTGTGCTTAATTAAAGCTGAACTGCGGGAATGTCCCCACAACGGCGAGGAAAAAGCACTCTTCTCCCTTCTTCTCGGCCGGTCTCTGTCTTTCATCAACCTGTTCCGAAAATCAAGCCTCTCCTTCAGTACTTAGTCTTTAATAGCATGCAACAAATAAATTGGAGATGAAGACCAGTGCATATTCATGTCAGTTTTATTTCATGTTTCATATTTCCTGATGCCTTCATGACTTTTGGCAATGCAAACTAGTCTGGGAAGTGACAAAAGCCAACTGAATATGAATTGTGGCTCACTATATTCATCCCATCTCGATGTCAAAATAATAGACCATTTAAATTTTTTTTTTTTAAACTGAACTATTCTCTTTCTCATTTTGGTTTCCCTCCATTTCTTTTTTTTACCATTGTTGCTCTAGTTCATTCAGCACCAGGGTCAACCTACAGCTTGTCTGGTGGTAAAGGTTATCTTATCAGCTCATGTTCAGTTTGAGTGACCAACTCAGTGGGTGGACTGAGGTATTTGTAAAGTGATCACAGCAGCAGAGTTCTAGTTCACAGAGATAACAGGCCATCGGCTGCTCATCCAGTGTGCCTCGTGAGTCAGCTAACGCTTTGACAACGGCCTCATCCACAACAAAGAACAGTTTAACAAGGTATCAAACATGCCTGGCTCAGACAGGTGTGATGACTTCACGTGTAGCACGAATTTGTAAATATTACTTCATTTTTCTCAGTTGCTAAGGCACATAACCTAAAACAATAATGCATCTCTCAAAATTATAACCACAAAACTGCAACTGTAACCTTATTTATCAACAGAATTTACTTCAATAGGCTTTTATGAAGAAACAAAATACTGGAGTGAATTACTGCCGTTGTTTGAATCTGTGTTGGGTTTGATGCACGTTCAACAGTGTAAATTGGTCTTGTTGGCCAAAACCTTTTAATACAATGAATCTACATCAACTAAAGTGCTAGGATGCTGGTAATAAATACATCAATAGAAAACAATGACTCATTATATAGTTGAGCTTAAAATATTGTTCTTGGAGAATAAATAATCAATTGAGGAAAAGTATTTTTACTACTGGAAAAACAACTTTGGATGTGAATAACCGCAGCATTAAATATATATATAATAAAAAAAAATCCTAAATGTGCTTTACTATGAATCATGTTGAATGAAAACTGTTAAAAAAACAAAATTCTGTAAAAATATTTTGCCAGATAGGTGAAAATGGGTGACATAAAAAGATTTGGTCCCTCTTTAAATTACTGGAGTGAATTACTGCCGTTGTTTGAATCTGTGTTGGGTTTGATGCACGTTCAACAGTGTAAATTGGTCTTGTTGGCCAAAACCTTTTAATACAATGAATCTACATCAACTAAAGTGCTAGGATGCTGGTAATAAATACATCAATAGAAAACAATGACTCATTATATAGTTGAGCTTAAAATATTGTTCTTGGAGAATAAATAATCAATTGAGGAAAAGTATTTTTACTACTGGAAAAACAACTTTGGATGTGAATAACCGCAGCATTAAATATATATATAATTAAAAAAAATCCTAAATGTGCTTTACTATGAATCATGTTGAATGAAAACTGTTAAAAAACACAATTCTGTAAAAATATTTTGCCAAATAGGTGAAAATGGGTGACATAAAAAGATTTGGTCCCTCTTTAAATTAGGTGGCCTTAACTACTATGTACTTAATAAATCAATAAATAAACAAATATGTACAGTGTACTTATTGTGTTCAAATTGTATTGCCAAACACTTTTGCTGCTATTGAGGTGGGATACGGATAAGTTTAGGGACAGGTTTGGTGGTATGGGTAGGTTTAAGGGTGGGTTAAGGTGTAAGGGATGGGTCAACAGTGTAATTATAAATGTAATTACAGAAATTAATTACAAATGTAATTACATGCAGGTATTTTTAAAATATAAGTACAATGTAAAAACATGTATGCACACAATAAATGCATTGTATCAAATGATTAATTTAAATATAAGTACATAGTAGCTAAGGCCATTTAATATAAAGTGGGACCAAAGATTCAAACCAATTTTCAATCTAATTTACATCACAGATAATGTTACTCTACCGTAGATCTGGCAAGACAGCAAAAGTAGCCTCTTCAGGCAAGACTCCATGCTAATGTTCTCAGCAGCCACCTCCACTGGCTGGAGAAGATTTTCCTGCTCATATGGATTTCTGTAATAGAACAAAAGAACGTGGTCAACTACAGTAACACAGATCTCAGCAGAGGCAAACATTCACATTGGCCTTTCTCTCCCTGCTTTAAAGCATTTCTACTCTACCTGTAATTTGAACATCATTAGGATGCAAAACCAGTAAACTAAAGTGAGGCTATTTTTATACATCCTGAGGTTCAGAATTAGATGTGATCAAATTTGCATACTAGTGTTCACATGGTGAGAATTGGTGTGAGAACAGTGCTATGGCTTCAGAAAGGTAGTGCTTTTTATATGAACGCATGCCATACTGAAGATTTTTGGGGAAAAGGAAACAGATTTGCAGCTTGTATGAAACAAGAAGAGTGTTTTAGTGTAAGCAGATGAAGGAAAAACGGCTATAAACATTAAATTAGATCAGCACGATCTTTTCTAAATGCATGTTATTGATCTTGTTGTGAACAAGTCATCCATGCATGCATTTCCTGTTTTTAGAATTAGATTGTAATTTTTAATCAACTCAATCTTCCAGTGAAACTGTGGAGACATATGCTGGATTCCTCCAATCATTTAACCCCGGGCCCCGCCTCTTTCTTACAATTAACTACAAGCTTGTATTCAGATTAGCCTCAATTCAATCAACCAATGGAACCAAGTCCTTGCATTACATGCTTTTTTATCCGATAATCCATTTCACTTTGATGTACGCCACAATACGGAAGAAAAGATCGCTCACTACTATCGTTACAGTAATTTTACAAACGCTACTAATGTACACTTACTAAATCCACATAAATCTGAAAAGTGAAATCTCCGCACACAGAGTTCCTAAGTCACAGACATTGTTCACATCGCTGGTCTGAACTCTGTCTCTTCACAGCAGCTTGACCTGCTGGCCAGCATCTGTTCAAGCCCTGTGAGGCAAGTGCTACCGAAACACTTATTAGAGTGGACATTAACAAGGCGGCATACCAGCCAAATGCCTTGTAACTTGGACGAGCAAGGTGTCGAGATCATTAATTTTAACGGGGAGAGCCGATAATAATCTCATTGGAGCTCTTATTTTACTGACAATGCTCTCCTGGGCTGGTCTATACAACTGGGATACAAGGATAAAACGCTCAACTTATCAAAGCAACACAGCTTGAAATCATTACCTATCAGTATTAGTTTAAGCTCTATTACAGTACGCAGAATGCAGATTCCCAAACTCCTGAAAGTGGCTGTCATTGGAATTTTAATTGACTAACATGAAGGAGGTTGTAATTTTTCCCCAGCCCATCTATCTTCTCCCTCACCTTCCTCGTATCTACCTTTCTGCTTCTACGGAACGATAAAATCATCTGGATTTAAGTTATGGCAAGTTTTTGAAGTGCTACAGGCGCCCGTAAATTTGGCGGGCACCTTTGGGAGCCGCTGCGGGGGAGTTGGCTGTGCCACTATTTCATAGCCTGGATGATTCGTGGCTCTCCATGTCGTTCCCACAGAGGCCCCATAAATCTAAACTCATGCTGCCGTCATTATGGAACAGGGGGCCAGCGAGCAGAGGCCCAAGGGCCACTTCACATGGACTAACGCTTTTGGTCATTTCACTGCTCTTCACATTTCATCTAGGTGATCCCTTCCCAGCCAGACAGGCTTCAGGCTTTTGTGGACTGCGACCCTAGAGATGTCACAGCGACTTCGCCCACGCACACGTCTAGCCTCGGTTCTCCCTGGCCAGCGGCAGCTGTCCTACACACTCGTAAAAATCATATTCCTATTAAGTTATAAAAAGGTTTTGCAACAAATGCACCATTTCATAGGTTTGAAAGAGAGGGAAATGTCAGTGGGAGAGTAAAACTGAGTTATTGCTTCCAGTTTGACAAAGAGCAGCAACAAGTAACTGAGAGAATATAAGAAAAGGAGGATAAGAAGAAAGAAAATATAGCGGGATAAGCTCAGGAGGGGTGCGCACGGTCTTTGTCCGTTTCTTACACAAGCTCCTGGGCTCCTTGTTGTAGACACCTGTGCACGTCTAATGTTTCAGTGAGTCTCTAAAAAACAAATGCATAGCTCCGATCTCTTAATCCGCGTGGCTCCGTGGAGCATGGTCACATGATACGGCTGGGCCGATGATGATGGTGGGCCACGGTGGTAGGGGTGCACGAGGGGGGGTGAGCTTAATCTTTTTTAATTCAAATCAAGGAGGTCCCTGGTGGGACACAGGGATGATACCCTATCCGCTGCAATCAGGCTGACCTCCACTTCGGGCGTGCTCTAAATGATTAATGGAGCTGCCTTCCCACCGGTTTCCACGGCAACCGGTAACCGGATAGCCCACAGGAATTCGGCTGCCCGCCCAAGGGAGGAGGCAGAGAGGGAGAGCGAGAGAGAGAAAGAGCGAGAGGAAAAAGAGAAATGAAGCAGTGGTACAGTCTGTATATGGGAGAGGGATGGGGGTCGAGAGGGATAGTCCCAGTTCCAGGAGAGAAGGAAAACAGAGACTTCCGTGAAGATGTGGGATGAAAGCATAACTTTGTGAGATAGAATGATGAATTGGGATATTACGCTAGCTGTTGACTATTCTAATAATCAGGCAATAGATTAAAAGATCGCCAAACGAGCAGCATCAACATCTATCGTTCACATCTAAGTACAATAATATACACAGTTATGTTCAAGCTACAGCAGGTTTTTGCATCGCCAGGCTCCTCTCAGTCCAAGTACACATGGCACAATGTGTAAACAAATATAGCTAGGATTGTCTTTCAGACAGTCTTACAGAGAAAACACAACACTGAGGTCTGAAGTACGGTTTCAGTCTAGTACAACTGTTAAAAAAATAAAATAAAAAAATACATAAAAATAGTGGATATGTGTTTAAAAAATGGAAATTGTGCCAATATACCAACATTAGATATTATTAGATATTATATTAACACCACATACAAGGATAGATTGTTAACAGATAATATAATAATCTTTGAACAAAATGTATATTTCAATTACAAAAACTGAAAAAACTGAAAATGTATGTATAGAGTAAATGTATGTAAATGTATTTATATTTAATGTAAATGTGTGTGTGTGTGTACATATATATGTACACACACACACACACACTTTTCAGACTGAATAAAGTGTTTATATGACATTTTAAATTTTTGACAGCTTTAGTCTAACTAAATTTGAACATTTAAAGCGCATGTGTATGCATGTGTGGATAACATTACAACTATTGACATTGCGCCATGCTTAAAATACCGCCATTATTACCTCTTCGTCTGGCCATCAGACATAACACATGGGCTTTGCAACTTTTAAAATAGCTGCTAAGCCCATTGTCCATCCATCCAGAGGGCGATTAATGAGGGAATCCATGTTAACTAATGGGACCTCTTGTGCTTAAGTGGCCTTTACAGGGTAAGAGTCTACAAGGGGATTGATATCGATAGAAACTCAAGGCCTAAATTGATCTGCCCATCAGGTTCACAGCCAGATGTTGACCCTGAGTAGACAGAAGAAAGCCATGATGGAACTTCACCAGTCGTGATATTGAACATGGTGGCAGAGGGCAGATTAACAGACAATTATGAACTACTTAACCTGATGTCTTAATGTTTAATATGTGATTTAATGTCCAAAAGAAGGGTCGGCTACACATCTAGACAAACATTCTGATTTATTGGATTTGTAACACAACTGATCCTCCACTCTCGGTCTCATCTTCCCTGTATGTGTGTGTTTGTGTGTGTATGTTTGGGAGTATTTGGTGTCAGGCCTATTGTTGTGGTTGACGGTAAAATCAGCTGCTAGGCTTTCACAGGAAACCACACAGACAGAAAGCGCTCCATACTGCCCAGTCTGTGTATCGAAATACCATCCCTGAGTGTGTGTTGTGGGTGTGTGTATTGGAAGACATTCACAGTATCACCGAAGGTATCTGTGTACAAGGTGTTGCTTCTCCCGCAACATCCTGTCACTCATCGATGCAGCCACAGTTTTGGATTGAATTTCTCCAAAGTTTTTGCCTATGATGATGACACAGCTTTCCAAAACATATTAAAAATTCACATTATTTGCATCTACACATAATGGGTGTTAATCAGCTCCGGTTTCTAAACACGTAGGCTACCTAGAAAATGTCATTTTACAGCAGTCTGCAAATCTGTTACGAAAGGGTATTTTCCAAGCTGTGCACGTGTGCCCTGTGTGTGTGTGCTATACGCAGTGCTGACGGACTGATGCAGAGGGGGTATCACTGACAGACTGACAGGCCAGTAAACCCAATCTGACCTGTTCCTCCTTGCTCTGCTGTGGCCTCTGTCTCCCAGTCTCCCTCAGACTCCAGTTTCCTCTACTTCCTGCACAATCTCACAAGCCTTTATAGAGCTGCCGCTAGTCACTCACACAGGCAGCTTTAACCCACAGAGAGTACGGCAGTATTGACCTCATCCAGTTTCAGCTCTCTAGTGTTTGAGAACACAAAATGGATGTACTGGTCACAGTCTCTCATCAGTCCATTCTGTGGGAATAAAGACAGCTTATTAGACCGATGTGTTTACATGACTATTTCAATGCTATGTATTGTATTTAAGTCACTGATAAACGTATAATCAAAAATTTAAATCAAAATTAAGAATCAAAAAATCAAAAAATTTAAGAATCAAAAAGTTTGAATCAAAAATTTAAGTATGCTACAAATGCAAATGTAATACACAACAAACACACACCAAAAGTTGATTAGTTAACAAAAAACAGCTAATCAAAATGTAGACTCACTTGCTCAGTATTATTACAACTTTGGAAAATATTAATAACTTACAGTAGTCAACATTTGAAGTGGATCAAAACCTTTCATCAAAGTCGTCCTAAAACCAAAACAATACCCGTTCTTGTCTTAGGACAACTTTGATGAACTTTTTTGATCCACTTCTAATGTTGACTATTGTAGTTAAAATACACAAATGGAATTATGCAATGACCAAAAATGTAAAATCAAACTCACATTTAATTCTGAAAAGAAGCCACCTTTTGCCTTGATTTTGCACACTCCACCTGAAATACATATATTTTGAAATATATTATTATTATTACTACTATTATTAATAATTCATTTTATTTAAAGCAAATTTATTATTTATCATTAAATGTATTTATTTATACATATATTTGTGATTTGTACAGACATTCATTAAGTCACGTGTGTCCAAACTTTTGACTGATGTCATACGTTCATCTTTTTAATGGTTTTGGCATTGTTATTTTGGAAAAAATATTCCAGAATGAACAAAAGTCAGACTTTCGTCATTAGCAACATAAGGACTCACTATCATGACAATTTTTGGAAAACAGCTGTATTTTTTTTTTTTACAAATTAGCGGAATATATTTTACTCGCTGTTCTGAAGACCTGCCTGGTACCATTTTGTTGAAATTATGGATAATGATCGTGACCTGTATCCGTAAGGCACAGTGTTTACTTTCACAAACAAGTTTATAAGATGAATTGAGGAATTCAAACTGTGTATACCAAGGGGAGCAGAAATGTTTAGTCACAGCGGAATATCTGACACATGTGACTACCGAAGGACTGAGGGCTGCTGGGTAAGAGAACGGACAAGCTTGTGTGGGTGGCTGGAAATACACCAATTGCAAACAGCAAACAACTAGAATCCATGAGCTGATGACAAAGTCTGACCTGAAATATAATGAGAAAATCCCCCCCTCACGTGTGTCTTATAGCTATGTGCATGTGTCACAGATGTCAGTAGACAAAACTTCATGAAACATTTACAAACCACAGGAATTTGTGTAGAGGCAGATGGCTTTTAAGACTTTGTATCTTTAAGAGATACTGAACCCAAATGCTCCGGAAACCGTGTATTAGTCGCAGTGCTGTGCAGAAGCCCTTCAAGTTCAAGGATGTCCAGGTTTAGGCTTAACAGGAAATACAAAAATAAATAAGTTTAAAAGTAGGCCTTTTAGGTTTAGTAGGTTTTATATTGAGGCCACAGATCAACACATAAATGAATGCATAGTTTAACATAGTTTAAAGAAATACTCCATCTAAAATACTTTCATCATTTACACACCCTCATGGCTGGAAACAATGGTTTATATTTTAAAAAGTTCAAAATAGTAGTATTTTTTTTCTCACACACCTATCATTTTGCTTCTGAAGACATAAATTAATCAACTGGGGTCAAACACTGTAAAAAATGGATTTAGTAAAGATTACAAAGAGTTATTTCAATGTGTTCATTGCCATTTCCTCATGATTATTTGTGATATTCGCAAACAATTTCTTGAAAAGTGAAATTTCTTTTTTCAGTGCATGGATTACAGTGGTGTTCATTTTGCATGGTTTTTAAAGCATCAGCTTTGAGGGACCAATTCATTATATGGACTCACAGAGATGGATTATTTCTCTAAAAACCTCCGTTTGTGAAAGAAAGAAAGTTATATACCTTTGGGATGGCATAAGGGTGAGTAAATGATGAGAGGATTTTCATTTTCAGGAGGAATATCCCTTTAACTTTTAGTAACACTGTGAACAACCAGCAGTTGTAATCAGTCAACAGGCCCATAAGAGTCAATGTGAGCAGTGTGAGAAGGGTTCAACAGTAGGTTTGCCCCCTTTGTCAGAGACCAAGGGGGCCAGTCTAACTGCGTTTCATGATTAATGAGAGAGGGAAATGGGGTCATGTTGTATTAAGAAAATGTGTGTTTAAACCCAAAACCGGCACAGAGCTCTAGACTAATGCATCAGTTTTCGACTGGACACCTGAGAACTAGAGGCTGTTACACCGGTCCCTACGGCCTGCAGGCCCATCCATCCACACAGAGCTCCCTTTACCTTTCTGTCTCAGTCGTTCTCTCACTTTCTTCCTTTATAGCGTCTTTTTTTAGCTCTTTTCCACTCTCGCTTTCTTGCAATCCCTCTCTCCATCCAACATTTTTCTATTGTCCATTCTTTCTCTACTCCATAACACAATAGGCTCTGTGTCAGTGTGATTGCGTGTTTATAGGGAAGCCATGATGGTTAGCACTCAATCCGCTCTCAATCCCCTCAGTGGACAGCAATTTGATCATGATGACTTGTTGGGGATACAACGGCATGGCCTCGGGTCCCTACTTCTCTCTGCATTTACTTCAATCTATGATGCTAGTAGCAATAATATGTGCAGATATTTAAGGTAAAAACTAGTTTCTCAATGTGTGTTTTTTTTTTTTTTTTACATCATAACCTGGAGCTTTTACAATTATAAAAAACCTTTTTTTTTTACAAAAAAAAGCTTTTTGAAAAAAACAAGTCTGCAAACAAAAGTCTCATAAATTTGTTTCAGATCTGTTTTCGGTTTGCTCAAGTGAACCATCATTTTGATGCATAGAGTTCACGTTGCAAAGTTTAGTTGTAAACCAAATATGGAGGGTTGATAGCGACTAAACAAACAACGACTGATTCAGATGAGCTTCTCATCCTCAGCGGAGGCCCAAACAAACGAAAGCATTATAGTACTGTGCCGAGATACCCAACAGGGAGTGGAAAAACAAATAATAGAGAACCATGACATGAAAGTCTGTGCAATGGGTTGTCCTGAAATGAAAACCTGACATTTACAAAAGCAGATTTCATAACTGTCTTTTCATCAATATGACAATTACCATAAATTGGTTATGAAGAGTGAAAATTTCTGGTTTTGATATATAGTGTTCCTCCTCAACGGAAACTTCTGCTGTAAGGAACAATCAGTATATTTATGCCATAATTAAGTTTGACTAGGACTTCATCAAAGAAGAAGATGAACTTGCAGAGGGAGTTTGAAAATCAGATTGTTTATCTTAACTTGTGCCTTCCACCCTACTATCATTATTTCCTGTTTCTCATAAACAAAATGTAACAAACTGTTGACCATAGGATGACGAGACCTGCTGGACTAGACGACATACAACTTAAAACCACACTGCCATTATATTTTACAGTCGTGTTTTAATTTTTTTAAAAGATAAGAATTTTGAAGAGTTTTAAATGAAGAGTCTTTTTTTTTTTTTTGCAGGAAAGGAGCATAAATTAAAAGCCACTGTATAACCTCATTATATCAAGATTATAATATAAGTAAATATTAGTATATCATAATTAAATATATTTATTTTGCTGGATATTGTCTCAGAATTGGGCCAGCACAGGCTGAACGGTCACTGATGCGAGTCGGCACTGAAGTATACAGTATCATATTGATTTGCTCATAGCTGTCTTGCTCTTAGACAGATGATCCTGTTTTATTGGATCATTTCCTCAAACTCTACATTAGGAGGCAGACAGGATCAAAAGCAAACACCAAGAAAGGTCACTCTAATGATTTCTTGTTTTTTGTTGTAAAAATGGGAACATAAAAGAGAAGTAAAGTACCGTTTAGCAATCAGATTAGACAAAAAGATGTTATCTCATAATTCAAACCTTAACTTGTCATTTTTGAAGTTCTCTGTGCTGTATAACACAAACTATAAAGATTCACAACACAGTCCTAGTCACAATATAAATAAAATAAAGCATCTTATATATATATATATATAGGAGTCAGTAAAGAATCTTAAAAGAAATATATTACAATTTCGAATTAATTAGCATAACTTTTCAACATTGACAATAATAATTTAAATAATTCCAATTCAAATAAAAAAGCAAATTAACAGAATCATGTGACACTGAAGACAGCAGTAATGACTTCTGAAAATTCAGCTTTGCCATCACAGGAATAAATTAAATTTAAAAAAAAAATTAAAATAAAATAGTTTTTTAATTGTGATAGTAATATTGATATGTATAAAAGATATACATTTACTTTGGTTGACCGGCTCTGAAACCCACACACACGTACTTCCCTCCCTCCTCACTTCCCTCACTTATGGGTCAGAAGTCAAGCGATTGATCACAACGCTTCCTGCAGAGAAAGTCACATAAATGCGTCCTCTCAGGATTACGCTGGGCTAAATATGGTCTGCTTTGTTTAGAACGGTTAAACAACACCATCACGTTAAACTCTCTGTTTCCTAGATGTGTGAAATCATTGGCTATTCTATTTGAGTAATTCTGCTTTGGTCACCATGTTTTTTTCTGTGTGCTGGGTGCACGGGTCCTGCTGGTTACATTAACCCATGTTTGGACATCTGCTGGGGCTTGGCTCAAAGAGTGGGCCTGTCGACGTGGGCTTTAGAAAATCAAGAAATTGCACAAACACTGGGCTGCGTGGTAATAAAAACATGCTCCCGCTTGCTGCATTACACCTACATTAGCCCATCTGTCCGGCCTCTGTTGATGCATCGATGCTGTTAAGGATATCTTTAGCCAGATACAGTGACATTTTGAATGCCTTCTGGATTGAGCTGAGCAATGTGACTTTTTCCACTTCAACTTATTTTCTTGTCAAACAGTAAAACTATAGCTTGTGGTCTAATAAAGTCAAGTTTGTATATATTTTATATAAAAGACACTTAACTTTACAGCTTTTAATAAAGTGCATAAAAGCAAGGAGTGAACTAGAGAAATAATAAAGAGTGATGGGGCAATCGTAGCTGCTCTCAGTAGGGGAGTGTTATGGTAGGGCCCCGTTTATTTACTTTAAGATTCTGCTGAAAAGATACAGACTGATGTTTTGTCACAAGTAAAATACGAGCCGCTTAACAATATTGTGAAATAGCATAAACAGTGAAATGACCCTTAGAGTAATAACCATCACTTACAGTTATGATAGCAGGCTGATGTATTCTGATAAGATGTATTTTTTGCTCCGTTTGAGGTCTTAATTTTTCCCTGCTTCATGCTAGACGTAAAGGAAAAGCTAAATTAGCAAACTAAATGGATAATTGCTTTAGAGGGAGATATGAATAAAGAGGAAGAAATCTGAGCCCTTGGGTGGTTTTATTGCTTCCCATTTCTTTCAGCTTTTCTTCACCAACAACGGCAACCATTGATGCTTTGGAGTGATCTTTGGTCAACAGTGAAATTGTTTTAACCAATTAGGAACAGGTTATTAACAGACTTTTGCAAACAGATCATTTGCTGCGATGTTTTCTTTTTTAAACTAAATCTGAAATTGAGATTGGTTCATTTTTGGTAATAAAACTGTTCTTTGTAGAACCTAAATATCTTCCTTATAGCTTAATAAACTGACATCACTTGGATACATTGCATTGAATATATTTAAAATTGTATATAATAGCAATATCAACTGTAATTGCAGCTGTGCAATAAAGAGGGTGTTTTGTTGAACATTACATTATTGAACACCAGTTTCTGACTTTATCTCGAAGTCTTTAATATTTAAATAGGATGTAATTATACAAAATATATTTTGCTTTTTTAATAATGTGCTATGCTATGCTTCAAAAATCCTGAACATCAGCATGTTACAGTAAAAAATGCTATCTAAAATTAAAATTTTATCTACATAATCTAATAAATCTATTACAGAAAAATATAGGGGAATAAAATGATAAAACACTTTTTTATGTTCATATTTTAGATTCATAAACACTATGTTTTTACTTCATTTTTTAAGATTCAAATTGGCACAGTTTTCCCATCTACATACATTTTGTGGCGTAAGCCTGATTCTGTTCACTGCCTCACATACTCTCTGGCTACATAATTCAAAAGTTATAGACAAAGCAAAAGAAATGTGAAATTTACGCAACTGCAGTGACAGGTAGAATAGCGTGCTGGTCTGCTGTGGTTCTGGAGAGAAACGTTTACACGCTTAATTTAGTTTCATCAAAATATTGTTTACATGTCTCTGTGGAACTGACAGTGGCAGTGTGCTGTTATTTGAGCCTGACTATTTGTCAGTGCCGTTGTGACAAGGGCACCACAAGACTCCTCAGAAGGACATGGGCTACTGAGACCCAACTTCATATTTCACTGGGTGTGAGACGTATCCGTTGGCTTCAGCATTTAAGGTGCCACCGATTTACTGCAGTGGTGCTTAATAATAGTCTAGAAAAAAAAAAATGAAAATCCAGTCAACAAGGAAAAAGAGACAGATCAACACATAGCCTTTAGCTCAATCCTCACTTCAATAGCAATAGTCTCACACTCTGAATACCAGTGGCATGCGATGACTTAACTGGGTATGCTATCTAATTGATCAGAGAATCAAATAAGAAACAGCATGGCAGGTGTTGATTTAAATGTAGTGCTGTTGCCACCAGGCATAACCTTCAGGTGGCAATGCCTTCCCACAGGCTTACACACAATATTTGTCACGCATGGGGAAAACTAATGGAACAATAAAAATTATTTTGCTCAAGCATATTGCCAAATAACTTGTAATTTGTAACATAATTTGTCTAAGACAAAAAAAAAAGAAAAATGTAAGATGATGTTTTCAGTGGACTTTCAAAATTACCTTTGCTTAGAGCTGGGCGATAAAACGATAATGATAATTATTGCGATATAATTTTCCTCAATAAAACTATATCAAGAGTTCGATAAATGTTCAATATAACATTTATGCTCCAAAAGTGGAACGAAACATTTGAACCACGCAACATGGACTGTTTATCCACTCGGCTCTAAGTTCAAACGGCAGCACAGCAAGAGTTTACTAGTGCAGATGTATTCACTCGCTGATGAGTCTCGGTCACGCGACACTGTGAGATCCATTGTAATTCGCTTGAATTAAGCGAATAACTAAAATAGCGTGTGATTTGAACTAGTTTAAGCGAGATGAAACAGTGCTAACAAACAGGAGAAACACTTTGCGCAACGATACACTCAGAAGGCTTTTCAATCTACAAATTGCCATCACTTACCATGGGTTTACTGTAGTAATACTTACTGCATTATGGTATTGTGTAAAAAATGTGGGACATTCATATCGAATTTTATTATTATTAGGGATGCGCAGATCCGATATTCATATCGGGTATCGGCTCCGATAGTGCCATTTTTCTCGGATCGGGTATCGGTCAGAGAGGTCCGATCCAAATCCTAGATTTTTTTTTTTGTTCGATTGTGCGAATTATTCTGTGTTACTTCTGAAGCCATAGGATAGCTTAATGTGAGCTACATATGAATATTTAAGTCCTTACATTAAAGTTCACACAAACTCTTTTCTCCGCTGTGGCTGTCAGTCATTCGTTTTTATAATGAAGTAGTCTGTATCTAGTAGACTGTGAAAGAATGATTATCAGTTCCACACACAGAGATATATAAATTCTACATTTATTTAAATGAGGGAAAAAAACTTCACTGGTATCGGATCGGTATCGGTATCGGCCAATACCGAACCCTAGGTATCGGAATCGGTATCGGAGTCGAAAAAGGCGGATCAGAGCATCCCTAATTATTATTAATGTAGACATGTATTAAAGGAGTAATGGAATATAATTACAGTATTTTTTAGATTAAGCTATAGTGTTTGTGCATTTATATGAAATGTATTTACACTATTGTTTTTCATACAATACCTAAAAACCATATAGTATACAGTATACAGTTTTACTATTGAGGTTTTAACTGTGGTTATCATGATCTAAAAGTATGCTACTATGGAAGACCAATGGTTAATTAAACAAAAAAACTCAGACAATAAGAATAATGACATTTCATGATATGAAAATAAGGTTGTTACAATTTTTACAGATGATACTTTTTTTGATAATGAAGATAAATTTGCATCTGCATCCTAACTCAAGCTACTTCAACTGTCAGCTCAAACGACTGTCAAACGTGCATTTCTAAGAGACAAAAAATTATTAAAACTGCAAACTGTGCTGAAGATATGTATCCTCAAATTCAGGCAACACAAACCTGTTTCATAAATTGAAACAATATCACTTATTAGAACACGCAGAAACGAATAAATTAATTTTTCTATTAAGATATAT
The DNA here is from genome assembly GCF_001515625.1 of Sinocyclocheilus rhinocerous. Classification (NCBI taxonomy): domain Eukaryota; kingdom Metazoa; phylum Chordata; class Actinopteri; order Cypriniformes; family Cyprinidae; genus Sinocyclocheilus; species Sinocyclocheilus rhinocerous. The sequence continues at coordinate 969,279 of NW_015650027.1, read as the reverse complement.
ATTTTGTTAAGGTAAAATGACTGGAAAATAAATCTGCCTTTAACCTTTAAAGAAAAAAAGATTTGAAATGTATTGTGATAATTATCGATATCGACTGATATGAAAAATTTTATCATGATAATTTTTTTGGCCATATCGCCCAGCCCTACCTTTGCTTGGGAAAAAAAAACAAAAAACTTTTCCAATTGAGTTAGTTTACATCAAATGCAATGTGCTTTTCAGTAATCGAGATCTTGCAGCAACAGCACACTTTTCCACTTGGTTAAGCGATTCACAATGACGATTCATCCAATAGAGCATAGGCGGCAAAGCTGTAGTGGATCTGATCAAACAAATCCCTCCGTAACTGGCACAGATTTGCAGAAAATTACTGTTGTTTGGCAGTTACAGTTACATACATACATACATACATACAGTATGTATTCCCAACTATTTATTATGTAATCCTTATGTTACACCTCAAATGGCAAGTAAATTTACAGTAATTTTCCTTTTTAGCCAGTCCACAAACTCATTCTCTTGAATGCAGAGCATTCGCATCATTATATGGACTAAACGCTCCTTTTGAATACTGAATACACTGATCTTGAAGTTTAAGTTCATTGCAAAGAGATAATCTTGTCCAAACCTTCTGGAATCAGACACTATGTGCATTGACCCAGGTTGGGAATTCCCCAGGTTCTTCGACGAGGCCTCTAAAGCCCAGTGACAGTTTGTTGTTACCATATTGTGTAACCTAAAACCTCAAAGAGAGGTTTGTCACTCGCTCACCTTCTCCAGTTGTAAGCCGATAAGGACAGTAATTGACAGCTACACCGCTGGAGTGAATGACTTGAGCTCTTGAGGCCAAGCATAGACTTGAACAGCTTCCTGACAGACGCAGGTCAACGTTTTCTTTTACAGAAAAAGACCAAAAATTCTGTCATTGTTTTCTTTCCCTCTTCACATGGGAGAATATAATGTTTCTACATTTACACTGGATGGCTAAATTATCACAAAAAATGTGCCAACATCTGAATTTTCCATACACTAGTTCCAAACATTACACTTGTCTTTCAGCAGCACAGAAGTATGAATATGCATTCAGATGCCCAGCTTCAGCAGTCCAATATGAGACTCACTGCGTAGCAGGTTCCCACTGCTAAAGAGGCTATACCTTGCAAAAACAGCACCTTTCTGTGCATAGCGCGATCAGATCCAGATGGTGTGGGTTATGACCTCCACAAGGCCAGGCGAGCTGATCTACTGTCACTCAGTGTCTCAGTGTGTATGTGTGTTCAAAAGTGTAAAAGAGAAGACAAGGATGATGTATGTCAGTGTAAAAGGAGTCCACAGAATTGCCACTCTCCTGATAGTTGCCTTAATGACAGATCTGTCAGCTAATAACCATCAAGTAAATATGATACTGTAATGACTGTCTGTGGTTAAGCGACACATATACAAGACGGTTTTGCTGTGTGTGAACACTACAACACTTTGTAGTTTTGGAAAGATGCTAAATATAAGCTAAATATTGTCAATCGCCTGATAGTATTCCTGAATGCAAAGCACAGGCAGCTTATGTTGCTGATGAATTAAGTATGTGTAAATGTAAAGTAGATACAGTAAAACTGAGATGCACAGAGGGGGATGTATTTTAGGCAAGAATGGAAAAAAGAAGAGGCTGTGGTGAAGGCTTGTACCATTTCTCTCAATTTCTCCTTCCTCTCTCCTCTGCTTCTTTCTTGTTAGGTGATCGAGTTTCTCCTCTGACCCATCAGCTGAATAGGTGGGGCTTGATCAATGGCAGGAAACTGAAGGATCAAATGGTAATATATCAGAATAAGCCTGAGCCAAAATCTGCACTCAGCCACACACACAGACACTTAAACCTAGACAGAGGCCAATGTGACCACAGAAACAGTAACCTGCACACTGACAGAGAGAGTCGGTAACCTTCATCTGTGCTGTACAAGACCATGGAGACCACAAGTGAAGCATCTCTCTCACACACACACACACACACACACACAAACACCCTCTCTTCATTCTCTACACTCGCTCATAAACACCTTTATACATTTACAAACCATCGAAGCCCACGACAAATGCAAATTATTATCATGAATTGCATTTTCGATAATATTATAGGTTAAATTTATTATATGTGTGTTTATATGTATTCATTCATTTTAATTATTTCTCAAAGTTACCCTGAGGATGTGTGTGACGCCTGGTGGGAATTTGCATAATATTCGCACAAGAATTATTTGTAACTCTGTATCACAGATGTAAAGTAATAAAACCAGATTATATTGGTCTCCGCAAAGGACTTAATGCAGGACTAATTATCCCCTAAATTACTCTAATTTAGAGGTTTAGTGATTTGAGGATGATTAATTTAATCAGGATGTTGCACACACATACACACACCTCAAAATTAATCATTTTGTAATTCCAATGTTTGCAAATAATTGTTTTTTGATGTTTTGATTCTATTTGAGAGAATTCGTAAAAATCAGAAATTACTTGGAACTGAGATTTATTGTTTATGCCGTTCACTTATGTCACCTACCAATTACACACACATAAGAATCCTTGACAAAATATGAAAGAACATTATATTATATTATATTATATTATATTATATATTACGTGTCCTCCCTGTGTCTTATGTCTGTTTGGTCATTGAAAAAAAACATAAAATAACTCAGTGTTCCAGCTAATGCTGCAGTTGTGGAGTCATTAATCATATGATTTGACAACAATCATTAAAGCGGCGCTCTGGAAAGCGTCTGACTGAATAAGTGAGTTTAGCAGGTTTAAATATTAAGATACAACCGATCCGCAATGAAAGCGGATTTCTAATATTTTCTACACTGCCTTGGCCTAGTTTATCTTTCAAGAAACGTGAACAATATATGTACAATATTTAGGCTACTGGATGTTTATTTAATCTCTGTCTGTAGAGGCGGGCGTGTTAAATGGTAAAATAAGCTAAAGCTAAACACATTACTTTCAGTGATTGTTTTCATCGGGGCGGTTAAATGCGGCCATTTAAAAGATAAAGCATTTATACAGACAGACTCTAGCTGTGAGCGGTGAGAATTGATACAGCATACACTTAGAGAAGACCATTTGTATTCAGAGTCTGCAATATCTATAAGGCAAATGCTACTGCGCTGCAACCTAAAACCGGCTTTTAGCCCAAGTGGACACATTGCCCTCAGTTTAGCGTGCTGTCGGAGGAGCTTGAATTGGTGATTGAGTGTAAGCGTCGCCCGCAATCCCGCTGCCTGTCCATAAATCAGAACCGACCTCAGATTGTGACCCTATAAGACTGTCCACAAAATGTCCGTATTGAAATCTGATAATAATAACAATAATAATAATAATAATAATAATACATAGCCTATATAAACGCGTAATAAATTATTATATAGGCTAATATAGCTATTATCATTATTATTATTACACGAATTGTTTTTATTAAACGAGAGGCAGATCATATTAAAACGATTTATTTTCAGTGGTAAACATTTCACATTTGATTCCTAAATGCTCTTATGATTACAAAGTTTACAAGTTTCAGGAAAAGCCTTCACCACCGAAAAATCGCAATAAACAATGTTGCGTCGCGTTCTTTATTGCGTCTGACAGCTTTAGTGAAATAACTATATAGCCTAAGCCTAGGCCTATTAATGCAGAGACTTCACGTGTGCGTGTCAGTCGACTGAATGTTTAACTTGAGCTTCCGAGAAGCGGTTACCCAGGACAGATATAATTGTTTGTTTAATTTGTATCTGATGCATGGAGCCATGTCCGCGTTCACTAATTACAGTCCAGGTTTTGATTTGTGGCAATCAGGCTTGTTTAATCTCCTAAATCCAGGATCAAAATGAACCAGTTCCGCCTTTTCCATGAGCTACAGCACCAAGTGTCACTGGGGCCTGTGCGCTGCAGTGTGCGCAACCAATGCGCAGCGCATTTCCTCGCGTTGAGGGGCAATTACTCCCCATGTTGAATGCAGAGTGGCTCAGTGGGATTACAGAGGTGGACACCCACATGGCCAGAGGGATTGTGTGTGTGTGTGTGTGTGTGTGTGCTGCATGCGCACTCACTGCGCGCCTAGTACAAAATGATCAGATAGCCTCTTTTATGGAGGTTTTATGAGCGGGACGCCTGTGTTTCAAGACGTTGTCAAAGTATCATACTAAAGCAGAAATATAGTTAAGAAAATATATCGGAATTTAGTGGATTTCTTTTCGAACAAGATTAAATTATATGTACTGTAGTCGATGCTACATATGCAGTAAATGCAGTAAATGTTATCAAAAGCGCTCTATTGGAGACCGGGGGAGCGTTAAGAGTGATATTTGTTTCCGTTTTGTTTTTGTGCTATATGGGTCCCAAATTCTTATGTAATATTCTCATATTTGCTTGCTACAAATTCAAGTAGTTTAGAAATCCACTGCTTATTTCTAAACGGTGTAAGACAACGTCAAGCAGCTATACGAATGGTGCTGTTGTTGAAAACTACCGCACTAGCAGGGTTGGTTGTTAACACGAATTGAAAAAATGTCCATTTAAATTTTGTGCATTACTTTATATTGTGGTAACCAGATTTACTTTATTTTTGATGTCCTCCCCATCCCCACAATTTAAAATGTAAAAAGGGATAGTTCACCCAAAAATGAAAACACTGTCACAAAATGCACATGCAGTTTCAAATATGTATGATTTACTTTCTATCTTGGAACATAAAAATATATATATATTGAAAAAAGCCTTTTTGTCCATACAAAAAATGTCAAAGGGGTTTTCACATTTTCATTGTACAGACAAAAACATTTTCAAAATATCCTATTTTGTGTCCCACAAAAGCAAGTCAGTCATAAAGGAATGACATGAGGGTGAATAAAATAACATTTAATTTTGGTGTGAATAAAGTAGTAAACAAACATGGAAATACATAAATTCCATGCTACAGTCTGTGTATGTATTAGCCAACAGCTCTGTCTAATGTAGTATATACACTATTTATACTCCATATATATGAATATTAATTATAAAGCTTGATGTGATATATCACATTAAAAATAAGAATCTAATTCTAGTACCAGTTCTGCCCTTTATTATCCATTAAAATCCATTAACATTTATAAGTAGGACATGAAATTTCACTTTTTAACCCTGTGTTACAACACTCCCCATTCTGCCCTAAATCTTTTACTGTACATCTGTAAAAACATAACAGGATAAGGATATTTTCATACCATCTTACGATTAGGCTCAAAACTTAAAATTCTCTCCCAATAACAAAGTGAAAATAAAACAAAAACTAACATTGGCTGGTGTAAATTAGTGTGAAGCACCTTGTACAAAGCACGTTCAGTGAGTTTATGATGATGATGGTAATGATGATGATGATGATGGTTAATTGCAGTAGACTGTGCCTGTTGAAGGTGGCTGGATTTCTGTGAGGTACACGTATCCCAGGCTGCAGCGAGAGAGGACCGCGGCCGGTGCGGGTGTAAGGGGTGTAATATATTTAACTATGGTAAAGTAGTGTTTTGAGAATTGGTAATTGCTCACATCCTTCTCTGGCCACGGGGACACTATCCAGATCTCACCGTATACACACGTGTGGGGTTTCTGAGGTGCACGCTTTCAGGTCTGCATGGCATGCGGCCAAACGCGTCTCTAGCTTGTTTCCTGGCATGAAATGTTGACTGACTGATAAGAAAAACAGTAGCACAGAATAATAACACAATCATGAATTGGCTGATGACCCGGTTATGCTTTTAAGCAACCGCAGTGCTTTCATGTTCACAGCCGTCTCACCGCCTGCTCGAGCCCGAGGCCCGACGATCGGACCCGACTTCACACTAGCGCTCTTTGCATAAAAGAAAGTGTCTACAGTCATAATATTTACTTTGATAATGTTTTCACGACATGGCAACTCCGAAGCGGGGATATATGTATAACTGTCTAAATATGACAGTCCATGTGATTTGGAATGTGCAATGAATAAGGCTCCTTTTACCCTCTCTCTAGAATTTGCTCTGAATAAACAAGAGACTCGGGTCAGGTCCTCCGATGTGTGATCTACTTTGTAGGCCAGTGGTTAAGCGTGACATGCTTGGCCCTTAAAATATACCCTTTTTGTTAGAGGGAAACGGACAGAAAAATATACAGAATTCTCTGTAATTACGTATAAAGGTTTATTTTACTCTGAAGCCACCATGAAGAAATCTCAGCCGATGGCTGAGCACTGGATGTGCGCGGCCGTACGGGCTTCATGTTGTCTGGAGTAATCTAGCCTCGCGACTGGTTTGAATTTGCTGCCCCGCGACAGCAAAATTGTCGTAATCACAAAGTAAACAGATACTTCCTCTCCTATCAGAGCGAGTCGACAAAGTTAGTGAATGAGGGAACTTTCACTGTTAATTGTTGTTTTCCTTCGTACCCTGATTCAAAAACACTAGCATAATTATTGCAAGTGCTACTTTGATTTTGTCATTTAGTTTGAAAGGGGCTTAAGATGTTTCAGCAAATTATTCACTTAGGTTTAGTTGGTCTTGCATCTCCTCATGGAAATCAAGACTATTTCAAGATAATATATGCTACTCGGTAGTTCGATTGTGGACCAAACACAAAGAAAAATCTGTGAATGCAAAAGGGTTTGAGTTGGTACTATATATTTTCCACCCAATTCATCATATTTAATACTCACAGAGGTACATGCACAACACTTTCTCATCATTTATTTCCCCCATGCATAAACACTGAATAATTATTATTTCTAGATTTTAAGAGTGTAACCTTTCTACAATAATCACAGGAACATTTGTTCCACCAAACACACATTAAAGCCACGCTAAATAATATAATGTTAACGAACTGTTAACACATTGTTGCTTCCATGCAACTTGCAGTTCTGGTGCATTCTTTAAAATAATCAATCAACTAATCAATCACAATTCTCAGTGCTGTAGCACTTCTTATTGAGAACTTTTTAAAATTCTAAAATAAGCCATTTTTAAAAAATGTAAAAAAAATTAATTAATTAAAAAAAAGTCAACACCAGCTGCAAAAACACTCAAGCAAAATTATATAATCAGTTAGCTATACTGTCTCAAATTGAAACAATACATTACATATGTTTTTACATGGGACAATGTCCGCTCTCACCATTTACAGTAGTGTACTTACAGGAATGGCTCACATCATCTTGAGTTATTAATTTCCCATTCCTAAATCCAACTTATTTTTTTTCCACCTAGAAATGGAAATATATGATTGAAACCAATAAGTAACTCAATATACACAGACTGTAATCAGAGGCCTGTCATTACAGTCGCTATTTCACTGTTTGCCCAGTGAACCAGATTCAGTGGTTATATAGATGAAATAGGTTTTGTTTATATAGCTTTGGGAACTGGTAAATTATTTTGTGAAATGTGTGTATATAATTAAAAAATACTGTAATCATTTAGCACAAACTGATTTGTACAAATTAGAACCGAATTAAAACATTGCTTATTTCCCTGCATCCCCCACCCGGTCTTGTGCATCTGTATATTGCTTTTTTTAATACCTCTCTCTTTTCCTCTTTCTCTTTTTCCAGTCATAAAATGGTGCCAGGCTGCGACATGAAGGCAGGGGCCGTGAAACCGTACCCTCACCATCAGACTGTACAGTAGAGAGACAGTGTCACACTCCCAGTGTAAGCAGGGCATAAAAACACTGCTGCATGATAAGGAGCTGCACAGGGACTTTGAACATTTTATTAGTATCTATAAAAGAGGCACAGGACGAAGGACACAGTGTCTATAAAGCCCTAATGGAGGCTCAATTAAGATGGTCAAGTTGCTGAAAGAGACTTTTACAGTGTAGGGTTTTAACACTAACCTTGTCCTTTAACACTAACGTTAAAACCACAAGGCTGGAAAATTCAGCCTAGTTTTCATTCCACTGCATCACCAATATGTTCTGATCACTAACAGTAACAGTTTGTTTGTTTGTGTAAGAATTTAAAAGTGAGCGGTGGGTGAAGGAGAATTTCAACCTGCTTAAGTACAGAATAAAATGTGTAATATGCTACTCACACACACACACACACACACACACACACACACTAATCAGAATTTATAATCTACTTAGTCTAATCTAATTAGAGATTACCTTGCATTATTTAAATTACTTTAGATTTGAACATGTAATATATATATATATATATAGAGAGAGAGATTTAATAACAAAAAAGTGATTTCATTTCCATTTTCATTATTCTGAAATATCATTAAAAATAAAAAAAATAGTGTATTAGGGAAAGTTAAAATAAAGCAATATTAAAATCTATAAAAATATTCAATGAATATGTAAAAATAAATCAACAGACTGTATAGACAATAGACAATATTCATGTTTTGACTAAAAAAATCACTCATCTGTGTTTACTGAATATGTAAAAGATCTGTATTTATTTTTAAACCTCTATTCGGTATTCTGGTGTGTGTGTGTGTGTAGACATTTCTAAACTCTTCCTGACCTGAAATGTTTATATCCAGAGTTTACATTGTGAACATTTTAGATGTCATCAAAACCACCTTGCTCCAGGGGTATAAATTGATTCCATTTGTTGCCTGCCCAAGCGACTGGCCTCAGCCGCAGGAGCCATACGAGGGGGAAACCGAGAAGCTGGAGAAATCAGTTCTAAGGGGAGACACCGTGGACTTGCAGACGGCTTCGTGATGAGTGAAAATCAGGGATGGGGTTCAGTGGGAAATTGCATGTCATGCCTCAATCAGCAACATGTCCCAACAACCAGGGAGGCATGTGTCAATCAAACCGATGTGGGTTTGTGGGGAACCAGTGAATCAGTAGTAAGGCTTTTAAGCCATCATTAAAGAAAAACTCAGAGATGCTCTGCTGCACTGATGTTATACATGTTAATATCATACTGCCAATAATACCATAAGACCAGGGGCATTGTGCGCTATTTTTGTTTTTTGGATGGGACACCGATGGCAGTTTTTGTTCAATGCCTTAAGATTATGAAAGCACTCATAATTGAATCTTCTGACTGACTCAGAGCATATGGGATGCTTTTGTTTAATTCCATTTTGATTTCTCGACTTGGTCGAAACCGCTATTGTTATTTTTATATCTCTCTGATTGAATAACACCAATAAAAAGAGTTAAACTAAATAATATACATAATATTATATTATTAACAATCTTATAAAAATTCAGAATTTTAATATAATTAAATACATTTTATAATTTAATATTATTATATATTATTTATATACAGTATTTTTTTTAGACATTGTAGCAGTTGGTGTTATGTACATTACTGAGACAACGCAGCACAATTACACACACACACACACACACAAAACACCCACTTCAATAACCTTCCAGGATAGTGCTTAAGTTTTATAAACTCTACCCAGGAAGTGACACTAACAAAAGTCAGAGCTCACTGTAGCTCATTAGTGAGAGGATATGGCTCTAGCTGACATTATCAGCTCATCTAAAACACTCTCAATCAAAACGGTGCCAGACAACGTCAACAGCCTGTATACTATAGATGGATGAAACAGAGAGTGTGTGTATGTGTCTTTTACAGCAGAAGCAGCATTAGACAGTCTAACTGCTTAAATGTAAGCACATCAAAGTCTTAATATGTGCACAATTTTACAAACATGCATTAAATGTGCGTATATATAATTTGTGAACCAGAAGGTGTTTTTTAAATACACTTACAATGAAAGCGGTGTGTGCGAGTGTTCTGCTACGTCTATGCGTATCCACCCTCCACGCTTAGACAGAAAGCAGATGTCGGGAATGTGTTAAAGGACAGTCTTGTTGATAATCAACCTGCTATTAGTGAGGTATGTGGCAGTGGTGCTGCTGGGCTGTGAAGGATTACATTACTCAATCTCTCCAGACGACAAGTGGCTGCTTTCCTCTTAGTGGAGTGCAGCACACATACAAATGAGTTCACGCTATTTTGGAGCATCTCCCCCCTAAACTGTGTCTCGCCGAAGTGAGTTATGGTCAAGAAATTGCTCTCTGTTTTCTCCAGTGGATTAGGAGGTCCTGTAAACATGGGCTAAAGCAATGCAACCTTATTCGATTTCCACCGTACAATAAGGAGGAAGGTATCTTCATAAATGTTTGACCCACAGATGAGGTAATAGCTTTGGTTTATAAACTGGACAAGATTGGGGGTCCCAAAATGCAAAAGCTAAAATGACCGAGAAAGTGTTACATGATCGAGTGGCATAAGGCGTAAAGCAAGAAAGGGAATAATCAAGAGCTGGTGGGAGGGAGTCGATCATTGCTCTCCCTCCGTTTGACCAGCGGCCAAGCAATGAGACTCAGAGCTGTGGCCGAGCTCCTCTGAGACAGCTGCAACATTTCAGGGCTCCAACTCAGCAAATTTCCATCAGCTGCTGCTGCCAGAGACCACAAAACGCTTTCAAACAACGGCTCACTTCAAGAATTCTTGTCTCAGGGAGGAGAGACACAGAAAAAAATGGCTGGAGAAAAGTATCACAGTGCAGCTGAGAGAGTTCAGTGCATTAGGTTAGCAGATTAATGCAAACTGTGCTCTGGCAGAGGAGTTTGATTGGCCTTTCACGGCAAAAAATTGCTTGCAGGTTTGGAAGACGGTGGAGAAAAGTGTGTAAGAGCATGTAGAGTTTAGAAACGGGCTGGCGTGTTTTGTGTCAAACCCCTCAGCGTCTTTGCCATACATTAACACTTGTCACAGATGCCCATTAGGTCTAAAGCCAGTGCCGAAAATGTAATTACCAAACCATTTATTTCATTGTTAGGAAAATAAACCAATGAAACCTCAGAATGCATTAGGCTGGCTGGTGGCCTCTCCTGTTTTCACCTTCTACGTTGATAACACCCAGTGCACCGGCCTGGCATGCTGAAATAATGCTCCTCTTATACACCACAAGCCGGTCTGCTCTATTAAAACCAGCTGGCATGCATAAGTCATTCTTTATTTAAGTTCAATTAAGAGAACAACTGATTTAATGAAGGAAGCTATTTATACACAAGGGTTACTCATCCGTGCCTTCCATCGGCTGAGCGCCTCACAGGCCAAGAGGAGACCTGTCTCAATAAACTAGACCATTGACACGGGGTGCTTGTAAAAACAAGTGGGCCCAATCCATTCGTGACCGAACGCAAGGGACTAACAGGCCGCCTTTGTCATGGATGTTCTGGTAAAAGGGGGTCTTGGTTTAGAGAGAGAGGAGGAAAGGGGCCTTATGAAGAGACTGGATTTGCTGGGTTTGCTGATTAAAGGTACAGAAATAATTTGGCCTTAATTTTATAAGTATTATTATTTTGTAATAATAATAATAAAATAATGATAATAATAATAATAAAATAACAACAACAACGATACTTAATAATAATAATAATTTAAAACTAAAGGTCATTTTGTAGATTAAGTTTTATTTATTCTTGATGATGATGATGATGATGATGATATCATCATTAAAAAATAAATAATATTTGTTATTCTACAAATGAACTTTGATTATAGAAAAATGCTTTATAATTAAAATCAAATAAATTGTATGATGATGATGACGACGATGATGATGATTATTATTAATAAAAATGGCATATTAACTAATATTATTATTATTAATAATAGTAGTAGTAGCAATAATAATAATAATAACAATAATAATAATTATTATTATTATGAATCAATTTAATCAATTTTATTTATATAGCGCCTATATTATTCATTTTTAAATGTTGATGATGATGATTAATAATAATAATAATCTTAACAATAATTGTTTTATTTTAAATATTAATAATAATAATTAGTATTATTATTATTACTCACCATCATTGAGATTTAAAAATGAATAAAATAGGCACTATGTAAATAAAATTGAGTGCATTTTGATGATGATTAATAACAACAACAACAATCATGATAATAATCATCATAATTTAAAAAGAACAAAAATATTCAACATGATATTTGTTTTTAGGCGCTATATAAGTAAAATAAAATCAAATAAATAATCTATGATTATGGTGATTCTACTACTACTGCTTCTACTATTATTTATAATTATTGCTACTACTACTAAACTAAACTAAACTAAAATAAAATAAACTAAACTAAACTAAAATAAAATAAAATAAATAAACTAATTTAATTTTAATTTAATTTAAAATGTAAAAATACCAATAAATAAAACTTGTACCATGTATAATCTGTTACACAAACACTGGATCTATTCTGATTCACGATGGAGATGGAAGCTGTCACATGGACAGGTCTCAAGTCCAAGGTCCAAGTAAAGCAAGACCACTGGAGTTCAAACGCTGCTCCCCAAAACTCCTCTAATGTAGCATTTTAAGTGCTGTGCATGCGCGTTCTCTCATTCCGTGCGCATTATAAAAGTGAAGAGCTATGCTGGAGAGTAGTGTTTGAAGTCTGGGCCCAGGCCCCAGCTCAGCAGTAAAGGGACTCCCGCTGCCTTTCTCTGGCCGTATAAATGACAGCTAGTGAAATCCGAACCGCCGGCCCTTCGTAAAAAACCCCGACTATCTGCGCCGCCCTCTCATTTAATCAAATCCGCCGTAATTGTCATCTGCGGATTTTTAAAGACACAAAGGGGAAATCGTAACTTGACCCGCACCTCTTGACTCGGGGTTGTCAGAGTTTGTGTATAGTCATGCTTCGTTGTGTGTTTATGTGTGCGGCCGTATAAAGGCCTTGGCTGTCGACTTCATCTTCATCTCCCCCCATCTCACGCTGCACTACTCTTTAGATCTTCAAAGCCAGAAGAGGACAACAAATCACGGCGTCTTGTGAGTGTAAGCCTATAATAACAGTGACAAGGCATGACACTGGGGAGTAGGGCAGTCGGAACAATGGGGGGGGACCATATGGGATGTTTTTTGGGAGGAGATGGAACTATTTAAGTAGTAAAAGAACATTTGCAACCCAGAGGTGAGCAACAGGGGAGCAACTACGAAATATGGAATACGCAGGTCGCCGTAATATATGTACACCGCCTTACGGAGCGATTATACTCCTGTGTCCACTCAGCGCTAAAACAAAAAACAAAAACAGCTTTCGTATCCCGCAGATGAACTCCAAACTTCACATTAACATGAACTTATCACCTGACTTCAGCTGGTCAACTGTTCAACTGGCTGAACGCACTTATTTCGCTAATAAAAAGCAAGCGTTTGTGATGGGTGGGGTTGGTGAGGTGGAGGGGGCCAAAACAGCTGCAGAGATGTTGTGGCTGGACCGGGACAGTGCTGCTGCGTTGATTGACAGGTGACGAAGACCTGCGCCTGAATTTGCACAGCCAGACTCTGACAGCGAGGCTTGACTAATACCATGTCAACGGCAGGGCTCACATTTGTGGGTGGGAAAGGAAAATGTTATGATGTTACCAAGAGAGACGGAACAGAAAAATAACACTCCATTAAGATGAGTTAGTCGCACTCTTTAACGGGAGCTTTCACTGGGGGCTGGAGACAGCTTTATTTGTCCACCTCTAAGAAAAATATTTTCTCTAGATTTCATAGCTTCGTCCTCCAGGAGTTGAAGTATACTTGCACACTTTACAAAGCACATGTTAAATGGTACATTTTACCACTACAAATGAAGATATGTTACATTTTAACTGCTAAATATACAGAGCAGCACCATAACATTTTGCCTGAGTGAGGGAAGAGTCATTAACCAACTCTGCATTTCCTCTTTTGGGGCTGCAGCTGTTGAGTGGTTACAAAATTTGGGCACCTACCAAAACACAGAAGAATCCCCATCACCAGTGCTGTGCATGTGAACTGATAGCATCCTACTCTGCCTTTAAGCTACTAAAGCACTAGTCTGCTTTCAGACTTGATTAAGGTCTCAAATAAAATAAAACCCAAATTACATTTTGCACGCTGAAAAATAGAGACCCTTTTACAGTTGTTATAAAATTACACACACAATTCATGCGCACTTTAATTATTTTTGCATGGATAATGCCTTCGACAAAATATCAAATCAAGTACTATTTACTGTATGTTACAAAACAAATCACGAACATTCTTTTCATGCAACATGTCTCACAAAAAAGAAAACAAAATAAATTCCAAATAAATTATTTGAATGTTGAAACATGTTTGTAGTTAATGACCTATACCTATGGTGATAAGACACATAAACTGAGAACTAATTTTACACATGCGTCAAAATCTGCTAACGGAAAGCAAATCATGTAAAATATATTTATTGGAAAATTAAACACCATTTTATTAAAATTTGATAATGACTGAGAAGATCACCTTTCAAGTTCAGTAATATATTTTACATCAGCATATGAGAGTCGAACTGGACTACTGTAATGTGCTTTTTAAAAACGTCAAAATATAACGTACAACTTCCTGTTTCTGTCAGTAACACGTTGAACGATGTTCACTAACCCGTTGAGGTTTTTCAATTGGATTGCCATTTAATCCCTTTAGCATGCAGTGTAAAATATATCACTTAGTTCTGTGATTATTCTGATTCAGTTTCAGTGTGTCATGTGTCATACATGTTATTTGCTGTATCCTAATTTACCTGCTTATACTATGCCCTTAAAGTATGTACTCTTTTGTGAAGAAAAAGTACACACTTTTGAGTGTATAGAAGATTAGACAAGCTTTGGGACATATTATCATGTCATACAATTGCGTCTTTAACAGATGCGCATGCTGTCACTGTAAACTGGCCAGTCAATCACAGTTACATACTCCATATTTTATTTTATTTAACTTCCTACCGTATCGGAGAGAAAAGTAGTAGCATGTTGATCTGCCAGCCGTGGGTCTTTATGCTGAGAACTCTGCTCATATTTTTGCATAGTGATGCATTTAAAAGTTAATGGCCAAACGTATGTTTATAAACAATGTTGTTGCAAATTAAATACATATTTGTACCAGGTTAAATGTTGATTATTAGTAACTCAAAACCCTTTATCTAAAACTCTCTAATTAAAGGGGTCATCGGATGCGACATGCACTTTTACAAGTTGATTGAACTGAAATGCGTGTTGGCAGTGTGTGAACACAGTCACTCTAAAATGATAAAAATCCACCCAGTGTTTTTTTTAATCTACTAAATCATTACCCCTTTCTCAAATCAAGCTGTTCTCAGCTTCTTGGCTGTGTGATGTCACACAGACCCAGGCCCCTCCCACGATAGTTTGATTGACAGTGGCGTTTCAGCACAGACTGGACTGGCGTTTTACCTTAGACCCGCCCTGAGTGAGCTGTCATCAGTCCGCCATTGTTTCACCGCCGGAGCAGATGTAGACAAGAATATCTCAATAGCAATTGAGGTGTTTTGTTGTTGGATGTAATAATGAACATAGCAGTCGTCATTTACTCCCGACATCTGAGCCGCTGAAGACGCAGTGGATTACGTTTGTTTCTGAAGGGAATGCGTCCCCGATCTACCTAAATGCATCTATGTTTGCACAAATCACTCGTGATCCAGCCTTACCTACAGAAGAAGTGAGCATAAGGTT